>NC_057799.1:16787912-16793709 GCF_018294505.1 Triticum aestivum
CCCGCGGGCCCCGCCGCCTTCCTCGCCGGCCGGCGACCCCGCCGCCGACCTCCTCCTCTCCTCTGGCCGTCGCCTCGCCTTCCCTCCATTGCCGCCGACGAGGGCGAGCACGTTTTTCCCCGACCCCTAATTTTTTCCCCAAGTCTTTAGATTTTTATGATATGTGCACTTGTTCGTGATGCCATTGCATGTAGCTCCGATTCGCGCGTGTAATATGTCAAATTGTTCGACTCGTGATGCTCTTCCTTTTGTTCAATTGCACCATGTTCATTAGAGGTCATCTTGATGCCCAAATCTCTGTTGGAAGAGGGCTAGTTGCTGTTATTCTCTGGTTCTTATCAGAACTTGGAGATTTGTCATTTTTGTATCTTTTATTCTGTGCATCTTATGGGCATGAGCTCTACATGTGTTTTGAAGTATGCCATGCCATCTTTCCAGTGGTGTATGCCATGTATTTTTGTGATCTCTGTGGTGACTAGCACAAGCATGCAAAGTAGGCTCGGTAATGTTTCTGATTTCAGGGACTTGGTGATTTCTCCAAGTCCTTGTCTGCTGTTATTTTGTTTCCATGTAAACGTGATGCTACAGAGAGATCTATGCATATTTTGGAGATGTTCAGTAAGGATGTTTTGTAGCTATAGTTGTAATTGATCCATTCCTGCAATTGTTTGCAATTATGGAGTGCGATAGCATGACTCAATCTTGCTCTACTTTTGCTATAAAATATTTCTGGCAGATTCTTAACATGATATGCATTTTTGCCAAGCTTGTTGTAGTTGATCCATACATGCTATGCATTTGTTCTTGCCATGGTTAGCTTCATAAACATGCCATCTTGTTGTAGGTATGCTAGTTTTGTCATGCATTACTCTGTAGTGAGTGCATCAAGCTCACAAAGAGGCCTACATATTATTATTTCTGACATGCTCTGTTTTCTGCTAAGTCTGAAACCTGATAACGAAACTTGCTATGTTTACATGCTTGCCATCATACCTTCTGGTCCTTTTTGGCTTATGGTCAGTAAGGGACTTTTGTCATGTGTTTTTAGTAGAACACTGCCATGCCTTGTTTTGCATGTAGCATGTTGATTTCGTGCTCTGAACATTGCTACCTAATGCTGTTTTCTGCCATGTCCAGTTTTTCACCAAGTCTGTGAACCTGTTATCTTTTGCACTTTTGCCATGCTTGTTTGAGCTTGATATGTTGTGATCTAGCCGTAGCTCAGTGTTCATCTTTTGTCAAGCATCTCCTGTAGATTACTGCCATGTGCTTTGTTGCTATGTTGGGGTGCTGTAGCATTGTTACTTGTTGCATTTTAAGTGCTATCATGCTGTTAATCGCAGATTCGTGTCATTCTTGTTTTGCTTGCCATTTGCAAACCGTGCATCCGTTTCCGGTGATCTTTATATCGATTTCGACCGAAATCATCTCATCTTTCCAGTGGCATGCTTGGTTTGCCATGTTACTGAATGTTCATCATTTTCCTTCTGGAGCACGCATATGCATCGCATATCATATCTCGCATATTATACATGTTTTGCATCATGTTGTTTGTGCATTTCTCGTTGTTGATTGTGGTTCCGTTTGTTTGTGTTCTTGTCTTGGGTAGAGCCGGGAGACGAGTTCGTGAACGAGGAACCTGTCGAGTACGCTTACGAGGATCAAGCTTTCGACAACTCTGAGAATCTTGCAGGCAAGATGACCACCCCTCGAAATCACTTCTATCTTTGCTTTGCTAGTTGTTCGCTCTATTGCCATGCTCCGCTACCTATCACATGCTATATCATGCCTCCCATAGTGCCATGTCAGCCTCTAACCATCCTTCCTAGAAAACCGTTGTTTGGCTAAGTTACTGCTTTTGCTCAGCCCTTCTTATAGCGTTGCTAGTTGCAGGTGAAGTTGACGTTTGTTCCATGTCGGAACATGGATTTGTTGGGATATCACAATATCTCTTATTTAATTAATGCATCTATATATTTGGTAAAGGGTGGAAGGCTCGGCCTTATGCCTGGTGTTTTGTTCCACTCTTGCCGCCCTAGTTACTGTTATACCGGGATTATGTTCCTTGAGTTTGCGTTCCTTACGCGGTCGGGTGATTTATGGGACCCCCTTGACAGTTCGCCTTGAATAAAACTCCTCCAGCAAGGCCCAACCTTGGTTTTACCATTTGCTACCTAAGCCTTTTCCCCCGGGTTTTCGCGAGCCCGAGGGTCATCTTATTTTAACCCCCCCGGGCCAGTGCTCCTTCGAGTGTTGGTCCGAAATGAGTAGACCGCGGGGCCCCCTCCTGGAAACTCGAGGTCTGGTTTTACTCGTAGGATGTCTCATCCGGTGTGCCCTGAGAACGAGATATGTGCAGCTCCTATCGGGATTTGTCGGCACATTCGGGTGGCTTTGCTGGTCTTGTTTTACCATTGTCGAAATGTCTTGTAAACCGGGATTCCGAGACTGATCGGGTCTTCCCGAGAGAAGGTTTATCCTTCGTTGACCATGAGAGCTTATGATGGGCTAAGTTGGGACACCCCTGCAGGGTATTATCTTTCGAAAGCCGTGCCCGCGGTTATGAGGCAGATGGGAATTTGTTAATGTCCGGTTGTAGAGAACGTGTCACTTGACCCAATTAAAATACATCAACTGCGTGTGTAGCCGTGATGGTCTCTTCTCGGCGGAGTCCGGGAAGTGAACACGGTCTGAGTTATGTCTGACGTAAGTAGGTGTTCAGGACCACTTCTTGGTCATTGCTAGATGACGACCGTTCCGTTGCTTCTCTTCTCGCTCTCATTTGCGCAAGTTAGCCACCATATATGCTTTGCCGCTGTATCTCCACCTCATTACACCATTCTTCCCTATAAGCTTAAATAGTCTTGATCTCGCGGGTGTGAGATTGCTGAGTCCTCGTGACTCACAGATCCTACCAAAAGAGTTGCAGGTGCCGACGATGCCAGTGCAGACGATGGGGTCGATCTCAAGTGGGAGTTCGACGAGGAACGTGGCCGTTACTATGTGTCTTTTCCTGATGATCAGTAGTGGAGCCCAGTTGGGACGATCGGGGATCTAGCATTTGGGGTTGTCTTATTTTCATCTGGATTTTGACCGTAGTCCGTCTATATGTTTGTATTTTGGATGATGTATGAATAATATTTATGTATTGTGTGAAGTGGCGATTGTAAGCCAACTCTTTATCCCATTCTTGTTCATTACATGGGATTGTGTGAAGATGACCCTTCTTGCGACAAAACCACTATGCGGTTATGCCTCTAAGTTGTGCCTCGACACGTGGGAGATATAGCCGCATCGTGGGCGTTACAGTTGGTCACATGGCGATGTGAACTATGGGTGTTGATCACATGGTGATGTGAACTATTGGTGTTAAATCACATGGTGATGTGAACTAGATTATTGACTCTAGTGCAAGTGGGAGACAGAAGGAAATATGACCTAGAGGCAATAATAAAGTTATTATTTATTTCCTTATTTCATGATAAATGTTTATTATTCATGCTAGAATTGTATTAACCAGAAACTTAGTACATGTGTGAATACATAGACAAAACAATCCCTAGTATGCCTCTACTTGACTAGCTCGTTTATCAAAGATGGTTAGGTTTCCTAACCATAGACATGTGTTGTCATTTGATGAATGGGATCACATCGTTAGGAGAATGATGTGATGGACAAGACCCATTCGTTAGCTTAGCATTATGATCGTTACAATTTCATTGCTACTGCTTTCTTCATGACTTATACATGTTCCTCAGACTATGAGATTATGCAACCCCCGAATACCGTAGGAACACCTTGTGTGCTATCAAACGTCACAATGTAACTGGGTGATTATAAATATGCTCTACAGGTGTCTCCGAAGGTGTTTGTTGACTTGGCATGGATCGAGATTAGGATTTGTCACTCCGTGTATCGGAGAGGTATCTCTGCGCCCTCTCGGTAATGCACATCACTATAAGCCTTGCAAGCATTGTGACTAATGAGTTAGTTGCGGGATGATGCATTATGGGACGAGTAAAGAGACTTGCCGGTAACGAGATTGAACTAGGTATTAAGATACCGACGATCGAATCTCGGGCAAGTAACATACCGAGGACAAAGGGAACAACGTATGTTGTTATGCGGTTTGACCGATAAAGATCTTCATAGAATATGTAGGAACCAATATGAGCTTCAAGGTTCCGCTATTGGTTATTGACCGGAGATGAGTCTCGGTCATGTCTAGATAGTTCTTGAACCATTAGGGTCCGCATGCTTAACGTTGAGTGACGATTTGTATTATGAGTTATGTGATTTGATGACCGAAGTTTGTTCGGAGTCCCGGATGAGATCGGGGACATGACGAGGAGTCTCGAAATGGTCGAGACGTAAAGATCGATATATTGGAAGGCTATATTCGGACATCGGAAAGGTTTCGAGTGATTCGGGTATATTTTTAGGAGTACCGGAGAGTTACGGGAATTCTTATTAGGCCTCAAGGGTGGCCGCGTCCCTTCCCCATGGACGGGTCCGAATTGGACTAAGGAAAGGGGGCGCCCCCTTCCTTCCTTCTCCTTCTCCCTTCCCTTTTTCCTATTCCATGTGGGAGGTGGAATCCTACTAGGACTAGGGAGTCCTAGTAGGACTCCACACTTTGGGCACGCCCTATGAGGGCCGTCCTCCTCCTCCCTCCATCCTTTATATACGTGGCCAGGGGGCACCCCATAGAAACACAAGTTGATCATTGATCTCTTAGCCATGTGCGGTGCCCCCTCCACCATAATCCACCTCGGTCATATCGTTGCAGTGCTTAGGCGAAGCCCTGCGCCGGTTGCTTCATCATCACTGTCATCACGCCGTCGTGCTGACGAAGCTCTCCTCGACACTCTGCTAGATCGTGAGTTCGTGGGACGTCACCGAGCCGAACGTGTGCAGATCGCGGAGGTGCCGTACTTTCAGTACTAGGATCGGTCGATCATGAAGACGTACGACTACATCAGCCGCGTTGTCATAATGCTTCCGCTTATGGTCTACGAGGGTACGTAGACAACACTCTCCGCTCTCGTTGCTATGCATCACCATGATCTTGCGTGTGCGTAGGAAATTTTTGAAATTACTACGTTCCCCAACAAAGATGGCAACACAAAGCTCGGTACCGTACTGGAATTGCTGAAGTGGAAGGCAGAGTGTACATCCCAAATTTTCAATTTGGAATGTTATACATTATATCATCATGCATAACATATTTTATTTCATTTTGTTTTGCGATCCTAGAAATTCTACGCAACTCAAGGACCCACGAAGAGAGTTGGGGATTTCATTATTTTCATATTTGGCTTTTCTCAAATTTTGAAAATAGGATCATTTGTTTTAATTATTTTCTCTCCAAAAATATTTCATATTAAATATATGAGAGGGGATAAAATGACTTCTCCACAAATAATGAAATATTGGAGGAAAAATATAAAAAACAAATATTTGATTTTATTTGGGTTTTATTTGATTTTATTTGAATTAGGAAAAATATGCGTTTTTCAAAATTGCACTTTAGGCCCAAATAAATGTTCATCTTGTCCGGCTTATTTTTAGAGTACAGGAAAAATTTATTTCAGGATTTTTGGAGTCCGTATAGTATTTCTTTTCTTTCTTTTTCTGCATGTCCGATTTAGAAAAAACGAACCGACCTACCGGGCCGTGTCCGGCTAGGACTCTGGCCCAGCCGGCCTTTATAAGCCGCGAGGCCGCCCCACCAGCCCAAGCCGCCGGCCCCGCGAAACCCTAGCGCCGCCGCCACCGAACCACCCCGCCGCCGCGT
>NC_057799.1:16794006-16801961 GCF_018294505.1 Triticum aestivum
CCCCGCCCGATGCCGGAGCTGCCCCCGCCGCCGCCGTCCTGCCACCCGAGGTTGACCGCCGCCGCCGCCGGAGAAAACCGTGCGTGTTTTTTTTAGAAACCCCCGGTTTAATTTTTTTATTAGATCGGTTTTATTTTCTTCGGTTTAGCCTATTTCGAGGACGTTCGTTTTAACGAACGGTTTTTGTCGTTTAACCGCAGATAGCGAACGTTCGTTCGTTAGCCTGTTCGTCGGTTTTTCTTTTTCTTAGATTTTCCGCCATTATTTTCGATCGTGATTTCAGATCTGTTTTTCGTTTTAGTATAATTTTTCGCTCGTTTATTGGAATCAGGCGATTCAAGCGCCTAGAGTTTCGTCTCAAAACCCTCTTTCTGTTTATCCAACTCAAGCAATTTTTTGCTACTGTAAAATTTGACTTAGGTCCAGATTAGTAAACAAAGCTTGTTTCTTTCGCCGTTTGAGTTTTGTTGCTTCGTTCGATTTGATTCTTTTTGCAAACCGGAGTTCTTAAGTTGAACTTTTTGGTTAGATCTTGTATTATGAGTTCTACCCATGCACCCTTGCTTGATTGCTTATGTATGTATTGTTTGTTTGCGATAGAGTACCCGGAGTGCGAAGCGTGCTACTACGAGTCTCTAGGTTTCACGGATCATCAGCAAGGCAAGTAACACTTTGATCATACCTCTTTACCACCCAGTTTTATTGCATTAGATCAATCCCCAAACTATTGCATGATTATGATCTGATTAAAATGTGGGTTTTGGGAAGTAGATGGTAGTACCTAATGCCCTGTTTATATCAAACCATTGGGAGTTACTTCTACGTTTGCTTATATTGCTATGCTATGCTCGTAAACGTGGATTGGGTTTGAGAGTTTTCCATGACAGATGTGAGATTGTTATTTAATGGTTCAACTTACGGTGGCTACTTTAATTTACATCTGGGTGGATTGATGCACCTGGAGAACCGAGTGTTACCTGTATTTTTGGATATCCCGGAGTACCCGTGTGATCATCCTATGGACCGCCACCCAGACTCAAAGGGATCATGAGATTTTTCATGCTAGAAACTTCCGTGTGCAGCCACAAGCTATTTTTGGCTCTAGCATAGTTGAGTAGGTTACATGACCTCTTGAAGAGGTGGGTTAGCAGATGTAAGGGAAAGTAGGTGTAACTGTCCACCCGGAGTAAAGATTATTGTTTCTGAAAGACTGTGTCTCGGTCATCCGTTTCTCAAACACCACGTAGTGCGAGAAATCAAGCGGAGGCGATCGAGTCTTGTGGGGAAAAGTGCGTAAACCTCTGCAGAGTGTACAATCTAATCATGGTTAGCCGTGTCCCCGGTTATGGACATCTTGAGTATCTAGTTCTTGGATTATCGTGTGAATCTCATCATCATGTTACTTAATTTAATTTGATTGGGTTAATCACGTTCTTAATTGGGATTGAGTTGGAGGTACCTTCTCAATGTGTAACAACCACCATGATAGTTAAATAAAATTTATTCCTTTGTGGTAGGGAAAAATTGGCTTTTCGCAAAACTGTAACCATGGAGCTTTCCACCAGCCAAACATGCATGTGGTGATAGCATTATTCTCTTCATTACTCTCTATGTGTTACATTGCCAGCATATTACAAGTGCTGACCCGTTTTCGGGCTGCAACGTATCATGTTGCAGACTTTTCAGACGACGAGTAAGGTGCCATAGGTCGTGGTCTTATACTCAGTGATGCCGTTGGAGTTGATGGACTCACTTTATCTTCCAAGCCTTCCGCTGTTATCGTTTTAGATGGCCTTAAGCCGTATTTATTGTATTAAGTTCTATTTTGAGACATTCGATGTAATAAGTGTGTGATTGCTACTCTATTATAAATCCTTCAAGTACTGTGCGTGTCAGCATTACCGATCGAGGGATGACACTGATGCACAGAGACTAGACTGTTTGAGGTCTGGTCGCTACAAAGATGATATCAGAGCACACGCTGACTGCAGGACACGACCACTAAGCTAAAGCCCTAGATCACTACTCTCTTATCATTTCTAACTCCTCTCCTCTCTTCCACTCTTTTAGGATGGCGGATGCAAGGAACAAGTTCGTGCAACCGGATGAGGATACACCTTTTGGACGACACTTGAAGGAAGTTACTAAGTACCTGAACATCGGAATACCAAGCTTCACCGGAACCTACAACGCCACACTACCAGAAGAGGAGCGCTGGATGATTCAAGTTCAAGTTCCAGGAAGGACGTTCATGCTAGTCACTGAGCCCAGAGAGTTTTCCTTTGATGCACCAACCTGGAGTCTTGGAAAGAGCATGGCAGCCCACATCACCATGGGACGCATTGGAGAAGTGTACCACAATCTCAAGGATACTATCTATCAGATTTGTGGGCGCCGAGATGAGCAATGGGAGATGATCAGTACCAGGAAGGATAGATCTATTGCAGCTTTCATTCAGGAGTTAAACCAGCACATTCGTCGCCAGGAGAACTAGATGTGCGCAGACATGATAGAACTGAAGAAGGCAAAGACAAGGATCATGGAACTGGAGGAAGAACTCAAGGCAACACGCGAGGATTATAAGGAGGAAATCGTCGCACTAGTGGAGAAGAATGACGACCTGACAAAGAAGCTAGGAGTTTTCATGGGAGACCCAGCACCAGGAGGAGATGACGACGATTCTACTTGCCCGGAGAACTACATCATCATCGACGACACCGACTCGGACCCCAGTGATGATGATTGGGAGGATGAAGCTGGAGCAGATATCATGGAGTCTTCGACTGAGCAATTTTTCTAGTAGACCACCAAATTAGTAGTAGTATTCCACCATGTATATAGTATAGTCCAAGCACTTTGTAACGATAGTTAGATCGATTGTATGCCTTGTTTGAATTGATTGGAGTGATATGATTGTGTTTGTCTCATGTGCATATGGGTAGTGTTTTCCCTCTAGACCTCATTCTATCCTATTTTCTCATCTTTTCTAAACCCATCAGATGCCTCCAAGACGCGACACTGGATTTGTTTTCCCACCTGAGATCACTCAATTGATTCAGCAGCAGAATGCCTTGATGCAAGTGCTAGTTCAGAACCAAGGCAACAACAACAACAACAACCCACCACCACCACCACCTGTTGATCACTTAGCCCGTTTTCTTAGGCTGAATCCGCCGGTGTTCTCCAGTAGCACCGAGCCGATTGTGGCAGATGATTGGCTCCGCAAGGTTGGAAGGGAGCTGACCACTGCAGGATGTACAGATGCGGAGAGAGTGTGTTTTGCTACACATCAGCTTGATGAGCCCGCATCATCATGGTGGGAGAATTACACAGCCACTCACCCCATTGACACTGTCACATCGGACCAGTTTCAGCAAGCTTTCCGTACTGCCCACGTTCCAGCATGAGCTATGGCCATGAAGAAGCGTGAGTTTCGCAACTTACGCCAAGGAGGACGTACAGTTGGCCAATATGTGGAGGATTTCAGTAAGTTAGCACGTTATGCCCCAGATGACGTTGCTACGGATGCAGCTAAGCAGGAGAAGTTTCTGGAAGGACTGAATGATGAGCTGAGCATGCAGTTGATGGTGGCAAATTTTAACAACTACCAGCAGTTGGTAGATAGAGCTCTCATGATTGAAGGGAAGCAGCAGCAGATTGAGAGTCGTAAGAGGAAGTATGGACAAGGCAAGTACAGTACATGAGCCACCAGAAGCCTCGTTTTACCCCGAACTCGGGAGGACACCTTCAGCATAACCATGGAGGTCACAATCACAATGGAGGGAGCTCGCACAATCATAGTGGCCCCAAGAATGGCAATGGGAACGGAGGAAGCAACACACAAAACAGTACCAACCCATCAACCCCAGCCAAGAGGGATCTAAGCCACGTTACTTGTTTCAAGTGCCAGAAGACTGGACATTATGCCACTGATTGTCCGGAAGCTAAGAATGGAAATGGCAATGGAAGCTCGGGGAAGAAGCCGAACCCTTTCAACAGAGGACAAGTGAACCACGTTAATGTGGAGGAGGTTGAAGCACAGCCTGATGCAGTAATAGGTAAGTTTTTGGTTAAGTCATTTACTGCAATCGTTCTTTTTGATACTGGTGCATCGCATTCATACATATCAAGGGGATTTGTGGATAACTTTAAGTTGCCCACCAAAGTTCTTAGAACACCTATGTTCGTAACCTTGCCAGGAGCAGAGTATATGGCAAGCCAAGGATGTTTTCAGATGCCATTGGCCATAGGTAGGCATGTTTTCCCCTCAAACCTAATAGTTTTGGAGTCGCAAGGTTTGGATGTGATTTTGGGAATGGATTGGCTATCGATGTATGGACGAAACATCAATTGCGCCAGTAAGACGATTTTGCTTACTACCCCAGAAGGAAGAAGGATTAAGTATGTATCCCGGCATGTGCCGAAGAGGACTCAAGTGAATTCCTTATCAGGAGTTGTGCAGGAGGAAGTGCCAGTGGTGAAGGATTTCCCTGACGTATTTCCAGAGGAGTTGCCTGGCATGCCACCGGATAGAGACATCGAGTTTTTGATTGAGCTTTTGCCAGGCACTGGGCCAATATCTAAGAGACCGTACAGGATGCCCGCTAAGGATTTGGAAGAAATTAAGAAGCAGATTAAGGAGTTACTGGATAAAGGATATTCGCCCAAGTTCGTCACCTTGGGGATCACCCGTACTTCTAGTGGAGAAGAAAGATGGATCGTTGAGGATGGTTGTTGATTATCATGGATTGAATGAAGTAACAATCACGAACAAGTACCCACTGCCAATGATCAATGATCTGTTTGACCGACTACAAGGAGCTAAAGTATTTTCCAAGATTGATTTGCGATCAGGATACCACCAGTTGAAGATTCGAGAGCAGGATATACCCAAGACAGATTTTACCACATGGTATGGGCTATATGAGTACACCGTTATGTCATTTGGCTTGACTAATGCACCCGCCTATTTCATGAACATGATGAACAAAGTGTTTATGGAGTTTTTGGATAAGTTCGTCGTAGTGTTCATTGATGATATTCTGGTCTATTCGAAGAATGAAGAAGAGCATAAGGAGCATTTGCGTTTGGTACTTGGAAAGCTCAGAGAACATCAGTTATATGCCAAGTTCAGCAAGTGCGAGTTTTGGTTAAAGGAAGTTGGATTCCTTGGACATGTTATATCCGGAGAAGGAATAGCAGTAGATCCCACCAAGGTTAACACTGTGACATATTCGGAGTCACCCACGACAGTTGGAGAAATCCGGAGTTTTCTTGGACTCGCAGGATATTACCGGAGATTCATCGAGAATTTCTCGAAGATGGCAAAGCCTATGACGGAGTTGTTGAAGAAGGACACCAAATTCAATTGGACTAAGGAATGTGAGGCTAGTTTCCAGGAGTTGAAGAAATGTTTGGTTACAGCGCCAGTGTTGATTTTGCCAGATCAACGCAAGGATTATGAAGTATATTGCGACGCTTCTCGTCGAGGACTTGGAGCAGTGCTAATGCAGGAGGGAAGAGTTGTTTCATATGCCTCACGACAGCTTAAACCCCATGAGTTGAATTATGCTACACATGATTTGGAGTTAGCAGCCGTAGTGCATGCGTTGAAGACGTGGAGACATTTTCTCATCGGAAACCATTGTGAGGTGTACACGGATCACAAGAGTTTGAAGTATATTTTCACACAGAAGGAGTTGAATCTCAGGCAAAGGAGATGGTTGGAGCTCATTAAGGATTATGATATGTGATTGCATTATCACCCAGGGAAGGCTAACGTAGTAGCCGATGCGTTGAGCCGCAAGAGCCATGTCAACACACTCATGACCGGAGAGTTACCCAAGGAGTTAGCCGAAGATCTTCACGAACTATGTTTGGAAATAGTTCCGAGAGGCTATGTAGCAGCATTGGAGATTCAGTCTACTTTGATGGATAAGATCAGAGAAGCTTAGAAGACAGACAAGGAAATTGCCGAGATAAAGGAAAGGATGAGTAAAGGAAAAGCCAAGGGATTTCGTGAGGATGAGCACGATACCTTATGGTTTGAGGACTACGTTTATGTGCCCAATGATCCAGAGATCAGGAAGTTGATCTTGCAAGAGGCCCATGATTCACCATATTCGATTCACCCAGGAAATACCAAGATGTACCTGGATTTAAAGGACAGTTTCTGGTGGACCAGAATGAAGAAGGATATTGCGGAGTATGTAGCAGTTTGTGATGTATGTCAAAGAGTAAAGACAGAGCATCAGAATCCAGCAGGATTGCTACAACCATTGCCGATACCCGAATGGAAGTGGGATAAGCTAGGCATGGATTTTATCACAGGATTACCCAGGACTCGTTCAGGCTATGACTCGATATGGGTTGTAGTTGATCGTTTGACGAAGGTAGCTCATTTCATCCTAGTAAAGACCACTTATACAAGTGCTAAGTTGGCGAAGAGATACATGACTAGGATCGTATGTCTGCATGGAGTTCCGAGGACCATTGTATCAGATAGAGGAACCCAGTTTACTTCAAAGTTTTGGAATCAATTGCACGAAACTTTGGGTACTAGGCTAGAGTTCAGTACAACCTTTCATCCACAGATAGACGGATAGACCGAGAGAGTCAATCAGATTTTGGAGGACATGCTGAGAGCTTGTGCGCTAGATTATGGATCTAGTTGGGATGACAATTTGCCGTACGCAGAGTTCTCTTACAGCAACAGTTATCAATCCAGTTTGAAGATGGCCCCTTTCGAAGGTCTGTACGGAAGGAGGTGCAGGACACCGTTGTTGTGGGATGGAGTTGGAGACCGCCAGTTGTTTGGACCAGATTTGATTAAAGAGTCTGAACAGAAGGTGAAGTTGATTCGCGATAGGCTCAAGGTAGCCCAGTCCAGGCAGAAGAGTTATGCGGATTCTAAACGCAAGGAGACAGTTTACGAAGTTGGAGATAGAATTTATCTTCGAGTATCACCACTTCGAGGAGTGAAGCGCTTTGGAGTTAAAGGAAAGTTAGGGCCACGTTTTGTAGGACCATACAAAGTTTTGGAGCATATGGGAGAAGTTGCTTACAAGTTGGAATTGCCCGAAGGATTGTCAGGAGTTCATGATGTGTTCCATGTTTCTCAGCTGAAGAAGTGCCACGCAGAGATGGCTGAGATACCACTGAGAGATAAAGTGCCACTAGAAGCGATTCAGCTGGATAGCGATTTGACCTATGAGGAGAAACCAGTCAAGATTCTCGAAAATGCCAGCCGAGTCACCCGCAGCAAGGTTATCAAGTTTTGCAAAGTTCAGTGGAGTCACCATACCGAGGATGAAGCCACCTGGGAGCGAGAGGAAGATCTACGGAAGGACCACCTCTCACTTATTTTCTAGCCAACCCGAATCTCGAGGGCGAGATTCATCTTAAGGGGGCTAGGTTTGTAACATCTGGAATTTTCAATTTGGAATGTTATACAATAGATCATCATGCATAACATATTTTATTGCATTTTGTTTTGCGATCCTAGAAATTCTACGCAACTCAAGGACCCACGGAGAGAGTTGGGGATTTCATTATTTTCATATTTGGGTTTTCTCAAATTTTGAAAATAGGATCATTTGTTTTAATTATTTTCTCTCCAAAAATATTTCATATCAAATATATGAGAGGGGATAAAATGACTTCTCCACAAATAATGAAATATTGGAGGAAAAATATTAAAAACAAATATTTGATTTTATTTGGGTTTTATTTGATTTTATTTGAATTAGGAAAAATATGTGTTTTTCAAAATTGCATTTTAGGCCCAAATAAGTGTTCATCTTGTCCGCCTTATTTTTAGAGGACGGGGAAATTTTTTTTAGGGATTTTTGGAGTCCGTTTAGTATTTATTTTCTTTCTTTTTCTGCACGTCCGATTTAAAAAAAAAGAAAAAAAACGAACCGACCTACCGGGCCGTGTCCGGCTAGGACTCTGGC
>NC_057799.1:16802263-16848688 GCF_018294505.1 Triticum aestivum
CCGCCGCCGTCCCGCCACCTGAGGTTGACCGCCGTCGCCGCCAGTTTTCTCCGGAAAACCGTGCGTGTTTTTTTAGAAAACCCCGGTTTATTTTTTTATTAGATTGCTTTTATTTTTTTCGGTTTAGCCTATTTCGTGGACGTTCGTCCGTACGTTCGTTTTAACGAACGGTTTTCGTCGTTTAACTGCAGACAGCGAACGTCCGTTCGTGAGCCTGTTCGTCGGTTTTTCTTTTTCTCGGATTTTTCGCGATTATTTTCGATCGAGATTTCAGATCTGTTTTTCGTTTTAGTATAACTTTTCGCTCGTTTATCGGAATCAGGCGATTCAAACGCCTAGAGTTTCGTCTCGAAACCCTCTTTCTGTTTAACCAACTCAAACAAGTTTTGCTACTGTAAAATTTGACTTAGGTCCAGATTAGTAAACGAAGCTTGTTTCTTTCGCCGTTTGAGTTTCGTTGCTTCGTTCGATTTGATTCTTTTTGCAAACCGGAGTTCTTAAGTATGTATTGCCCGTGCACCCCTGCTTGATTGCTTATTATGAGTTTTACCCGTGCACCCTTGCTTGATTGCTTATTATGAGTTTTACCCGTGCACCCTTGCTTGATTGCTTATGTATGTATTGTTTGTTTGCGATAGAGTACCCGCAGTGCGAAGCGGGCTACTACGAGTCTCTAGGTTTCACGGATCATCAGCAAGGCAAGTAACACTTTGATCATACCTCTTTACCACCCAGTTTTATTGCATTAGATCAATCCCCAAACTATTGCATGATTAGGATCTGATTAAAATGTGGATTTTGGTAAGTAGATGAGGTAGTACCTATTGCCCGGTTTATATCATACCATCGGGAGTTACTTCTATGTTTGCTTATATTGCTATGCTATGCTCGTAGACGTGGATTGGGTTTGAGAGTTTTCCATGACAGATGTGAGATTATTAATTAATGGTTCAACTTAAGGTGGTTACTTTAATTTACATCTGGGTGGATTGAGGCACCTGGAGAACCCAGTGTTGCCTGTATTTTTGGATATCCCGGAGTACCCGTGTGATCATCCTATGGACCACCACCCAGACTCAAAGGGATCATGAGATTTTTCATGCTAGAAACTTCCGTGTGCAGCCACAAGCTATTATGGGCTCTAGCATAGTTGAGTAGGTTACATGACCTCTTGAAGAGGTGGGCTAGCAGATGTAGGGGAAAGTAGGCGTAACTATCCACCCGGAGTAAAGAGTATTGTTTCTGAAAGACTGTGTCTCGGTCATCCGTTTCTCAAACACCATGTAGTGCGAGAAATCAAGCGGAGGCGATCGAGTCTTGTGGGGAAAAGTGCGTAAACCTCTGCAGAGTGTACAATCTAATCATGGTTAGCCGTGTCCCCGGTTATGGACATCTTGAGTATCTAGTTCTTGGATTATCATGTGAATCTCATCATCATGTTACTTAATTTAATTTGATTGGGTTAATCACGTTCTTAATTGGGATTGAGTTGGAGGTACCTTCTCAATGTGTAACAACCACCATGATAGTTAAATAAAATTTATTCCTTTGTGGTAGGGAAAAATTGGCTTTTCGCAAAACTGTAACCATAGAGCTTTCCACCAGCCAAACATGCATGTGGTGATAGCATTATTCTCTTCATTACTCTCTATGTGTTACATTGCCAGCATATTACAAGTGCTGACCCGTTTTCGGGCTGCAACGTATCATGTTGCAGACTTTTCAGACGACGAGTAAGGTGCCATAGGTCGTGGTCTTATACTCAGTGATGCCGTTGGAGTTGATGGACTCACTTTATCTTCCAAGCCTTCCGCTGTTATCGTTTTAGATGGCCTTAAGCCGTATTTATTGTATTAAGTTCTATTTTGAGACATTCGATGTAATAAGTGTGTGATTGCTACTCTATTATAAATCCTTCAAGTACTGTGCGTGTCAGCATTACCGATCGAGGGATGACACTGATGCACAGAGACTAGACTGTTTGAGGTCTGGTCGCTACAAAGATGATATCAGAGCACACGCTGACTGTAGGACACGACCACTAAGCTAAAGCCCTAGATCACTACTCTCTTATCATTTCTAACTCCTCTCCTCTCTTCCACTCTTTTAGGATGGCGGATGCAAGGAACAAGTTCGCGCAACCGGATGAGGATACACCTTTGGGACGACACTTGAAGGAAGTTACTAAGTACCTGAACATCGGAATACCAAGCTTCACCGGAACCTACAACGCCACACTACCAGAAGAGGAGCGCTGGATGATTCAAGTTCAAGTTCCAGGAAGGACGTTCATGCTAGTCACTGAGCCCAGAGAGTTTTCCTTTGATGCACCGACCGATCCTAGCACCGAAGGTACGGCACCTCCGTGATCTACACACATTCAGCTCGGTGACGTCCCACGAACTCTAGATCCAGCTGAGGTCGAGGGAGAGTTTCGTCAGCACAACGACATGATGACGGTGATGATGAAGTTACCGATGCAGGGCTTCGCCTAAGCACTACACCGATATGACCGAGGTGGAAATCTGTGGAGGGGGGCACCGCACACGGCTAAACAATCAACTTGTGTGTCTATGGGGTGCCCCCTCCCCCGTATATAAAGGAGTGGAGGAGGGGAGGGCCGGCCCTCTCTATGGCGCGCCCAAAGGGGAGTCCTACTCCTAGTGGGAGTAGGATTCCCCCCTTCCCTAATTGGAGTAGGAGAAGAAGGAAGAGGAAGAGGGAGAGAAGGAAAGGGGGCCCACCCCCCTTCCCAATTCGGATTGTGCTTGGGGGGCGCCCCTGATGTCTACTACGCAACCTTCTCCTTGTAGACGTTGTTGGGCCTCCAAGTGCAGAGGTTTGTAGGACAGTAGCAAATTTCCCTCAAGTGGATGACCTAAGGTTTATCAATCCGTGGGAGGCGTAGGATGAAGATGGTCTCTCTCAAGCAACCCTGCAACCAAATAACAAAGAGTCTCTCGTGTCCCCAACACACCCAATACAATGGTAAATTGTATAGGTGCACTAGTTCGGCGAAGAGATGGTGATACAAGTGCAATATGGATGGTAGATATAGGTTTTTGTAATCTGAAAATATAAAAACAGCAAGGTAACAAATGATAAAAGTGAGCACAAACGGTATTGCAATGCGTTGAAACAAGGCCTGGGGTTCATACTTTCACTAGTGCAAGTTCTCTCAACAATAATAACATAATTGGATCATATAACTATCCCTCAACATGCAACAAAGAGTCACTCCAAAGACACTAATAGCGGAGAACAAACGAAGAGATTATGGTAGGGTACGAAACCACCTCAAAGTTATTCTTTCCGATCAATCCTTTGGGCTATTCCTATAAGTGTCACAAAAAGCCCTAGAGTTCGTAGTAAAATAACACCTTAAGATACAAATCAACCAAAGTGTCACAAACAGCCCTAGATTATACGATATGCATCACACAATCTCATATTCATCTATTCAACCAACACATAGAACCTCAAAGAGTGCCCCAAATTTTCTACCGGAGAATCACGACGAAAACGTGTGCCAACCCCTATGCATAGGTTCATGGGCGGAACCCGCAAGTTGATCACCAAAACATACATCAAGTGGATCAATAGAATACCCCATTGTCACCACGGGTATCCCACGCAAGACATACATCAAGTGTTCTCAAATCTTTAAAGACTCAATCCGATAAGATAACTTCGAAGGGGAAACTCAATCCATTACAAGAGAGTAGAGGGGGAGAAACATCATAAGATCCAACTATAATAGCAAAGCTCGCGATACATCAAGATCGTATCACCTCAAGAACACGAGAGAGAGAGATCAAACACATAGCTACTGGTACATACCCTCAGCCCCGAGGGTGAACTACTCCCTCCTCGTCATGGAGAGCGCCGGGATGATGAAGATGGCCACCGGTGAGGTCCCCCCCCTCCGGCAGGGTGCCGGAACAGGGTCCCAATTGGTTTTTGGTGGCTACAGAGGCTTGCGGCGGCGGAACTCCCGATCTATTCTGTTCCCCAATGGTTTTAGGGTATATTGGTATATATAGGAGGAAGAAATACGTCAGGCGAGCCACGAGGGGCCCATGAGGGTGGAGGGTGCGCCCAGGGTGGTGGGCGCGCCCCTGCCTCGTCCCTTCCTCGTTGATCCCCTGACGTGCACTCCAAGTCTCCCGGATTGCTTTCCTTCCAAAAATAACTTTCCCGAAGGTTTCATTCCGTTTGGACTCCGTTTGATATTCCTTTTCTTCGAATCACTGAAACAAGGGAAAAAACAGAAACTGGCACTGGGCTGTGGGTCAATAGGTTAGTCCCAAAAGTAATATAAAAGTGTTTAATAAAGCCCATAAACATCCAAAACAGATAATATAATAGCATGGAACAATCAAAAATTATAGATACGTTGGAGACGTATCAGCATCCCCAAGCTTAATTCCTGCTCGTCCTCGAGTAGGTAAATGATAAAAACATAATTTTGATGTGGAATGCTTCTTAGCATAACTTCAATGTAATTCTTCCTAATTGTGGTATGAATATTCGGATCCAAAAGATTCAAGATGAAAGTTCATATTGATATAAAAGTAATAATACTTCAAGCATACTAACTAAGCAATTATGTCTTATCGAAATAACATAGCCAAAGCAAGTTATCCCTACAAAATCATATAGTCTGTCTATGCTCCATCTTCCCCACATAAAATATTCATATCATGTATGACCCCGGTTTTAGCCAAGCAATTGGTTCATACTTTTAACGCGCTTCAGCCTTTTCAACTCTTACGCAATACATGAGCGCAAGCCATGGATATAGCACTATGGTGGAATAAGGTATAATGGTAGGGGTTATGTGGGAAGACAAAAAAGGAGAAAGTCTCACATCAACGAGGCTAATCAACGGGCTATGGAGATTCCCATCAATTGATGTTAATGCGAGGAGTAGGGATTTCCATGCAACGGATGCACTAGAGCTATAAGTGTATGAAAGCTCAAAAAGAAACTAAGTGGGTGTGCATCCAACTTGCTTGCTCACGAAGACCTCGGGCATTTGAGGAAGCCCATCATTGGAATATACAAGCCAAGTTCTATAATGCAATTTCCCACTAGTATATGAATGTGAAAAAATGAGAGACTCTCTATTATGAAGATCACGGTGCTACTTTGAAGCACAAGTGTGGTAAAAGGATAGTAACATTGTCCCTTCTCTCTTTTTCTCTCATCATTTTTTTCTCTTTTTTTGTTGGGCCTTTTCTCTTTTTTTATGGCCTCTTTTTTTAGTCCGGAGTCTCATCCCGACTTGTGGGGGAATCATAGTCTCCATCATCCTTTCCTCACTTGGGACAATGCTCTGATAATGATGATCATCATACTTTTATTTGCTTACAACTCATGAATTACAACTCAATACTGAGAACAAAATATGACTCTATATGAATGCCTTCGGCAGTGTACCGGGATATGCAATGAATCAAGAGCGACATGTATGAAAGAATTATGAATGGTGACTTTGCCACAAATACAATGTCAACTACATGATCATGCAAAGCAATATGACAATGATGGAGTATGTCATGATAAATGAAACGGTGGAAAGTTGCATGGCAATATATCTCGGAATGGCTATGGAAATGCCATGATAGGTAGGTATGGTGGCTGTTTTGAGGAAGATATAAGGAGGTTTATGTGTGATAGAGCGTATCATATCACGGGGTTTGGATGCACCGGCGAAGTTTGCACCAACTCTCAAGGTGAGAAAGGGTAACGCGCGGTACCGAAGAGGCTAGAAAATTGCGGAAAGGTAAGTGTGCGTATACTCCATGGACTCACATTAGTCATAAAGAACTCATATACTTATTGCAAAAATTTATTAGCCCTCGAAGCAAAGTACTACTACGCATGCTCCTAGTGGAAGGGTCGGTAGGAGTTAACCATCGCGCGATCCTGACCGCCACACAAAGGAAGACAATCAACAAATACTTCATGCTCCGACTTCGTTACATGACGGTTCACCATACGTGCATGCTACGGGAATCACAAACTCCAACACATGTATTTTTCAATTCCATAATTACTCAACTAGCACAACGATGATATTACCACCTTTATATCTCAAAACAATTATCAAGCATCAAATTTCTCATGATATTAAAGCAAATTGCCATGCTATTTTAAGACTCTCAAAATAATATAAGTGAAGCATGAGAGATCAATAGTTTCTATAAAATGAATCCACCACCGTGCTCTAAAAGATATAAGTGAAGCACTAGAGCAAAACTATATAGCTCAAAAAAATATAAGTGAAGCACATAGAGTATTCTAAGAAATTCCGAATCAAGTGTGACTCTCTCAAAAGGTGTGTACAGCAAGGATGATTGTGGTAAACTAACAAACAAAGACTAAAATCATACAAGACGCTCCAAGCAAAACACATATCATGTGGTGAATAAAAATATAGCTCCAAGTAAAGTTACCGATGAACGAAGGCGAAAGAGGGGATGCCTCCCGGGGCATCCCCATGCTTAGGCTCTTGGTTGTCCTTGAATATTACCTTGGGGTGCCTTGGGCATCCCCAAGCTTAGGCTCTTGCCACTCCTTATTCCATAGTCCATCGAATCTTTACCCAAAACTTGAAAACTTCACAACACAAAACTCAACAGAAACTCGTAAGCTCCGTTAGCGAAAGAAAACAAAACACCACTTCAAGATACTGTAACGAACTCATTCTTTATTTATATTGGTGTTAAACCTACTGTATTCCAACTTCTCTATGGTTTATAAACTATTTTACTAGCCATAGATTAATCAAAATAAGCAAACAACACACGAAAAACAGAATCTGTCAAAAACAGAACAGTCTGTAGTAATCTGTAACCAACGCAAACTTCTGGAACTCAAAAAATTCTACCAAAATAGGAAGACCTAGATAATTTTATTATTTATCTTCTGCAATTGGAATCAATATTTTATCACGTTCTGGTGATTTTTAACAATTTGTTTCGTGAACAGAAAGTTTCTGGAATTTTCAGCAAGATCAGATAACTATCATCCAAGAGGATCCTATAGGTCTTACTTGGCACAAACACTAATTAAAACACAAAACCACATCTAAACAAAACCTAGATGATTTATTTATTACTAAACGGAACCAAAAATCAAGAAACTAAAATAAAATTGGGTTGCCTTCCAACAAGCGCTAACGTTTAACGCCCCTAGCTAGGCATGATGATTTCAATGATGCTCACATAAAAGATAAGAATTGAAACATAAAGAGAGCATCATGAAGAATATGACTAGCACTTTTAAGTCTAACACACTTCCTATGCATAGGGATTTTGTGAGCAAACAACTTATGGGAACAATAATCAACTATCATAGGAAGGCGAAACAAGCATACCTTTAAAACCTTAAGCACATAGAGAGGAAACTTGATATTATTGCAATTCCTACAAGTACATATTCCTCCCTCATAATAATTTTCAGTAGCATCATGAATGAATTCAACAATATAACCAGCACCTAAAGCATTCTTTTCATGATCTACTTGCATAAAAAATTTACTACTCTCCACATAAGCAAAATTCTTCTTATTCGGAATAGTGGGAGTATCATAAGAGACTTGAATACTATAAATTGTTTCCACATTCAAAGAGTAATTTTCAGAAAAAGGGCACTCATAATCATGACAAGTTTTATAAATATAATCATCACTACTTTTTATAGCATAAGTTTCATCACAATAATCATCATA
Organism: Triticum aestivum; assembly: GCF_018294505.1. Taxonomy (NCBI): domain Eukaryota; kingdom Viridiplantae; phylum Streptophyta; class Magnoliopsida; order Poales; family Poaceae; genus Triticum; species Triticum aestivum. Next base: position 16,810,002 of record NC_057799.1, read on the forward strand.
AGTAGCAACTTTGTTCTCATCATAATCAGTTGAAACCTCTTCCGAAATAGTGGATACATCACTAAATAAAGTCATGACCTCTCCAAATCAACTTTCATAAATATGATAAGATTGAACATCCTCCAAAATAGTGGGATCACTACTTCCTAAAGTTGACACTCTTCCAAACCCATTTTCATCAATATAATCATCATAAGTAGGAGGCATGCTATCATCATTATAAATTTGCATATCTAAACTTGCGAGACTAAAAATATCATCTTCATTAAACGTAGCCTCCCCAAGCTTGGGACAAACATTAATTGCAGCAAATATATTCTCAAAAACATCATCTTCATCAAACATAGCATCCCCAAGCTTGGGCTTTTTCATATCATAAGCATAATCACTCTCATCATTAATAGTATGGATAACACCACTAGTGTAGCAATTATCATATTCTTCCAAGCAAGTGCCAAAAATATTTTCAAGATCATAAGAAGTATCATTATATTCCCAATCATAATCATCACAACAAGCAATAGGCATAACGAGATCATCATCAAGTGCATCATCTTTTACAATTATTTTTGATTCATTTTCATGAGGCACAACAATAATAGGAGCAACATTATTTGGGAGAGATATCTTTTTACCTCTCTTACTTTTCCTTTTCTTCTTCTTCACCACATCATGTGTGAGTTCAATCCTCTTTTTGGAGCTCCTTATTAATGAAATTGGTTGAATAGAAGGCTCCTCCTTGTTACCTGATTCATCATAAGAAATAATAGGAGAATATTGGGAAGTCTCTTCCCTTTCATTAGTATTCTCTTCATCTTCTTTTTGTTTTCTTTTCTTTATGTAATTGGCAATATAGGGATTTTCAATGCAATTCACCGCACAATACATATAAATTTCCTCTAGATGAAAACCCAGAAGTTTATCACGGGAAAATATTGGAAGATAGTTAGTTATACGTTTCATTTCTTCGTAACCCATAAGCAAACTAAGTTCATTATAATGTGCAAGGGAAATCAAGTCATCATAATTTTTGGACACGATTAGATCATGAAACAATTTGCATCGGATAGTTAAATGACCCCGTTCATTGCAAAGTTCACAAGTATGGCCAAGAAAATTTAAATTTTGAGCACAAACATCTAGCCTTTCTTGCAACAGTTTAGTTTCTAAATGCTTATGCTTCTTGCAATATCTATCCTCCCTATTTGGTGTGTACTTGCAAACCCAATGCACTCCACAAAAATTGACATGTGTATAGGAGACATTTTCATCATAACTAGTGCAATCATCATTAGTACTATGGATATTCAAAGAGTTCATACTAACAACATTGCAATCATGCTCATCATTCAAAGATTTAGTGCCAAACATTTTAATGCATTCTTCTTCTAACACTTTGGCACAATTTTCCTTTCCATCATACTCACGAAAGATATTAAAAAGATGAAGCGTATGAGACAAACTCAATTCCATTTTTTTTGTAGTTTTCTTTTATAAACTAAACTAGTGATAAAACAAGAAACAAAAAGATTCGATTGCAAGATCTAAAGATATACCTTCAAGCACTAACCTCCCCGGCAACGGCGCCAGAAACTGCTTGATGTCTACTACACAACCTTCTCCTTGTAGACGTTGTTGGGCCTCCAAGTGCAGAGGTTTGTAGGACAGTAGCAAATTTCCCTCAAGTGGATGACCTAAGGTTTATCAATCCGTGGGAGGCGTAGGATGAAGATGGTCTCTCTCAAGCAACCCTGCAACCAAATAACAAAGAGTCTCCTGTGTCCCCAACACACCCAATACAATGGTAAATTGTATAGGTGCACTAGTTCGGCGAAGAGATGGTGATACAAGTGCAATATGGATGGTAGATATAGGTTTTTGTAATCTGAAAATATAAAAACAGCAAGGTAACAAATGATAAAAGTGAGCACAAACGGTATTGCAATGCGTTGAAACAAGGCCTAGGGTTCATACTTTCACTAGTGCAAGTTCTCTCAACAATAATAACATAATTGGATCATATAACTATCCCTCAACATGCAACAAAGAGTCACTCCAAAGACACTAATTGCGGAGAACAAACGAAGAGATTATGGTAGAGTACGAACCCACCTCAAAGTTGTTCTTTTCGATCAATCCTTTGGGCTATTCCTATAAGTGTCACAAACAGCCCTATAGTTCGTAGTAAAATAACACCTTAAGATACAAATCAACCAAAACCCTAATGTCACCTAGATACTCCAATGTCACCTCAAGTATCCGTGGGTGTGATTATACGATATGCATGACACAATCTCAGATTCATCTATTCAACCAACACATAGAACCTCAAAGAGTGCCCCAAAGTTTCTACCGGAGAATCATGACGAAAACGTGTGCCAACCCCTATGCATAGGTTCATGGGCGGAACCCGCAAGTTGATCACCAAAACATACATCAAGTGGATCAATAGAATACCCCATTGTCACCATGGGTATCCCAAGCAAGATATACATCAAGTGTTCTCAAATCTTTAGAGACTCAATCCGATAAGATAACTTCAAAGGGGAAACTCAATCCATTACAAGAGAGTAGAGGGGGAGAAACATCATAAGATCCAACTATAATAGCAAAGCTCGCGATACATCAAGATCGTATCAACTCAAGAACACGAGAGAGAGAGAGAGAGTTCAAACACATAGCTACTGGTACATACCCTCAGCCCCGAGGGTGAACTACTCCCTCCTCGTCATGGAGAGCGCCGGGATGATGAAGATGGCCACCGGTGAGGGTCCCCCCCTCCGGCAGGGTGCCGGAACATGGTCCCGATTGGTTTTTGGTGGCTACAGAAGCTTGCGGCGGCGGAACTGCCGATCTATTCTGTTCCCCGATGGTTTTAGGGTATATTGGTATATATAGGAGGAAGAAATACGTCAGGGGAGCCACGAGAGGCCCACGAGGGTGGAGGGCGCGCCCAGGGGGGTGGGCGCGCCCCCCTGCCTCGTGCCTTCCTCGTTGATCCCCTGACGTGCACTCCAAGTCTCCCGGATTGCTTTCCTTCCAAAAATAACTTTCCCGAAGGTTTCATTCCGTTTGGACTCCGTTTGATATTCCTTTTCTTCGAAACACTGAAACAAGGGAAAAAACAGAAACTGGCACTGGGCTCTTGGTCAATAGGTTTGTCCCAAAAGTAATATAAAAGTGTTTAATAAAGCCCATAAACATCCAAAATAGATAATATAATAGCATGGAACAATAAAAAATTGTAGATACGTTGGAGACGTATCAGCCCCCACCTTGGCCGTCTCCTCCTCTCTCCCAGTAAGGCCCAATAAGGCCAATTGACTGCCTAGCGGGTTCCGGTAACCTCCCGGTACTCCGGAAAATGCCCGAACTCATCCGGAACCATTCCGGTATCAATCTTTATGTCTCGAACATTTTGAGACTCCTCGTCATGCCCATGATCACATCCGGGATTCCGAACAACCTTCGGTACATCAAAACACATAAACACATTATACCGATCGTCATCGCACGTTAAGCGTGCAGACCCTACGGGTTCGAGGACTATGTAGACATGACCGAGATTCATCTCCGATCAATAACCAATAGCGGAACCTGGATGCTCATATTGGCTCTACATATACTACGAAGATCTTTATCGGTCAAACGGCATAACAACATACGTTGTTCCCTTTGTCATCGGTATGTTACTTGCCCGAGATTCGATCGTCGGTATCTCAATACCTAGTTCAATCTTGTTACCGGCAAGTCTCTTTACTCGTTCTGTAATGCATCATCCCATAACTAACTCATTAGTCACATTGCTTGCAAGGCTTATAGTGATGTGCATTACCGAGAGGGCCCAGAGATACCTCTCCGACTATCGGAGTGACAAATCCTAATCTCGATCTATGCCAACTCAACAAACACCATCGGAGACACCTGTAGAGCATCTTTATAATCACCCAGTTACGTTGTGACATTTGATAACACACTAAGTGTTGGGGATATTACCACTGGGCGTAAACCAGCCAGGAGAGGCCGGGTTAACTTCATAAGTAGTTCATCTGTATCTGAAGCCCATGAAGACAGACGGTGACGCTTCATGAAGGCCCAGGGCCCAAAGCCGGTTTAAGGCATGTAGACACAAACCGGCATTGAGATGTAAACTTGTGTTGTAAGATATGCGTAGCAGAGACCGATCCGGACACGATTATGAGCCGGCCTCGGAGTCTGTAAACCGACGGGCGTCAACCCATGTATATAAGGGGACGACCCGGCGGCGGTTCAGGACAACAGACAACAACTCGAGACTCAGGCAAAGCGTATTCGCTCCCTGGTCATCGAAACCCCATCAATTCCATCACAACTAGACGTAGGCTTTTACCTTCATCGAAGGGGCCGAACTAGTATAAAACTCTCTTGCGTCCCTTGTCCGCTTTAACCCCTTCAAGCTAACCCGTAGCGATGGCTCCACGACTAAGTCCTTTCTCTAGGACATCTGCCGTGACAAAACCACGACAGTTGGCGCCCACCGTGGGGCTATCGCACGATGGTTTCGAGTTCTTGGAGGGCAGCTTCGAAGGACTCAAGGGTTACGCTATGGGCCGGATGACCAAGAGTCGTCGCGACAAGCTCTACGTCGACGATGCACGCTGGGACCCTGAGGCCGGCTCAATCGAGTACGAGTATCGGGTCCCCATTGGTGGCATACATGTTTTCATTGGCAAGATCGGTGAACTGGGCTCTGAGCCGGACATCTGCGCCGACCTCGTCGAAACGGCTCAGCGTGCGAGATCTTCCCGGGTCAAGCCTGTCATGAAGCGTGCCTTCGTGGGAGTTATCCATGGAGGTGAATCTGAGGATAGATCGGAATCTGGTGGTGAGACCGTCGTTTATTCCGGCGACGAGTCATCGACTGGAGAGACCGAGTCGTTATATCAGTTACAAGATGGCCGGATTGGGGGCTGTTCCGATGGCGACAGTATTCCGGACCCCTTTGATCTGCCAAACCGGGTGGCGATCTTCATGGCCGGCACGCAACCAGCGCTCCACTCTTCAACCGCAGCGGCGATGATTTCCGGATCACAAGCGGCGGCAGCGGCTGGGGCAGGAGGCCCTGTGCGACCGCCGGCTCAGGTTCTATTTGATTTGTTTGATATGTTGGCAACGCTGATGGCGGAGGTTAACCCGGCGGATCAGGATGGACACAATGCGGAAGTCGCGAAAGTGAAATATCAGGTCACCCAGGCAAAAGCCGACTTAGCAGCTGAGGATACCAGGATAGCCGCGGAGTGGGCCTCTTTGGATGCACAAGCTTACTGGATTATGCTGGATCAGAGTGCATCGAATGAAGTCCTGAAGAGGAGGCACCGATCTCGCCTGCCGCCGGTTTATGAAGCTAGAAATCTCTTTAACACCCCAGGAGCAGGAACCAGCAATCCGCCGGTGGTAAACCGGGCAGAGGCACCCGGAGCAGGGGCGCCGGTTCAGCCACGTTTGGTGGATCCGCCTCGTCAGAACAACGTTGTGGTACCTCATGTCCCCACACCACCGGGTCATTACTCTAACCCAATGGACAACATTTTCACTGCCGCTTCACGGCTGGCGGCCATCCCGGTCGAAGCCGATTCTCCAGCAGCGGTTGAGACGCGTCGGGTTAAGGAGCTTCTTCAGACAGCCTTGATTCAGCAGGAGGCTTATTCATATAGTCGCGATCGGGTTCATTCCACTCCCCGTCCAAGCCGGAGTTACAGCAGGCGTATGGATAAACCGGCAGTATCAAGCAATGCGCGGAACCGTGACCCGCCCCGTGGCCATAACCCGGCGGGTGGTGCCGGTGAGGCCCAGGATGTGGTGGACCGGGCTCGGGCACGCAGAGAGGCCGAGTTAGCGGTGCAGCATGAGGCCCGACAGCTTACTCCGGTTCGTCCAACCACATCGGTGGAACCAGGAGTTACCTCTAGTTCCTTGGGAGTGGCATGTCTTGTCCCAGCGTTGCGCAATGTGCGCCTGCCCAAGGATTTCAAGGGCCCGCGCAAGGTGCCGAATTACACCGCCGATTTGTCCCCTGAAACATGGGTTGAAAGCTACGAGATGGCCATGAAGATGCTGGACGTGGATGATGCGGCATGTGCGAAGTACTTCACCATGATGCTAGAAGGAACGGCCCGCACTTGGCTAAAGAGTTTACCGGCTAATTCTATCAGGTCATGGGCTGAGTTGAGAGCCCGGTTTGTTCAGAATTTCAAGGATACATGCAAGAAGCCCATGTCAATTGTGGACTTAGCTTCCTGTGTCCAGGAGGAAGCAGAGTCAACAACCCATTGGGTGCGCCGGGTTTCGGAGATTTTGCATTCATCAGACCGCATCAACACTGACACCGCAGTTTTAATATTGGAAGGCAATTGCCGGTTTCAACCCTTGAAGTTGAAGTTCGGACGGCTCAAACGTCATTGTAATGACATGGGAACCCTCATGGCTGCACTGGTGAAGTATGCCGACTCTGATAGTACCAAGGATCCCGAGTCTGACGATGATAAGACAGGGAAGGGAAAGAAGAGCGGCAACGCCAAGGGGCAGCACCACAACCCGCGGGTCATGGAAACGGAGGCAAGCGTAAAGCGGACCACGGTTTAGACTTTGTGGCTAACACTAACACGCACGACAAGGGCCAGCGGCGTAAGGGTAAACCGCCCCGGCGGAATGGCATGCCGAATCCTAATTCGGACCGTTTTTCGTATCTGTTGAACCAGCCTTGTCCAAAGCATGGGACGAAGGAGGAACCATCTACACACCTCTGGAAAGATCGTTATATCATGCAAGAGTTCAAAAATTCTAATTCTTTCCGGTATGATCATGGATCAGGAGGCGGTTCGGGCTCTGGCTCTCATGGGCTGGGTTATGGCGGAGGAAATTCCGGTTCAGGATTCCATGGCAATCAGGGTGGACATAGCAATCAAAGTAATCAAGGTAACCAAGGTGGCTATAATCATCAGGGCAATCAGCAGCAGCAGCAACAGTCGGGTTACCAGAGCAACCTGAAGCAGTTGAATAGCGGACAGTATCATGTCTTCACCACTAGCTTGGACAAGCGCGATCAAAAGCTTCATAAAAGGATGGTGAATGCCGTTGAACCGGCGGTGCCCCGTTATTTGCGCTGGTCCGAGCAGCCCATTGTGTGGAGTAGAGGTGATCATCCACCCCGGGTTGACAATCCGGGTCATCTGGCTCTGGTGGTGGCACCTCAGGTGGGTGGTTATAAGTTCACTAAGGTACTCATGGATGGAGGGAGTAGTATCAATATCCTTTATTATGAAACTTTCCGTCGCATGGGGCTAACAGATAAAAATCTTAAACCATCCAATACGGTGTTCCATGGTGTGGTGCCTGGTAAGTCGGCATATCCTGTTGGTAAGATAGCCCTGGAGGTGGCTTTTGGAGATGAGCATGACTCGAGATCAGAAACCTTGACCTTTGAAGTGGTGAAAATCAGAAGCCCGTATCATGCCCTATTTGGACGGCCAGCTTATGCTAAGTTTATGGCACGGCCTTGTTATGTCTATCTACAGCTCAAGATGCCGGGTCACAAGGGAACTATTACCGTGCATGGAAGCCGCAAGATTGCTCTGGAGTGTGAGGAAGGTGATGCGGCTTATGCTGAGTCGGTTTGTGCAACAGAGGAGATGAAGTTTAACAAAGACAATGTTGATCCGGCAGATATGACTTCGTTGAAGAAACCAACTACGGAGCATGATCCGGCCCTGAAGTTTAAATCGGCTGATGAGACTAAACTTGTTGACTTCGTGCCTAGCGATTCGTCCAAGCAGTTTAGCGTCAGCGCTAACTTGGATCCGAAATAGGAAAGCGCGCTCATCGAGTTCATCCGTGAGAATCGGGACATCTTTGCATGGAAGCCTTTTGACATGCTTGGTGTTGGGGATATAACTACTGGTGTAACCCGCCCAGGAGGGGCCGGGTTACACTATTGCAATTCATTATATGAAGCCCAATATCCAGCTTGAAGATGGCGGTTCAATAAAGGGCTTAAAACCCGTAGGCGACTTAAGGCCCGTAGTGATAAACCGCTGTAATGGCATGACTTGTGTTGTAAGGCAAGATTAACTAGTCACCGAGCCGGATACTGTTTATAAGCCAGCCGGGACTCTGTAGGCCGCGGGGCGTCAACCCGTGTATATAAGGGGATGACCCGCCGGCGGCTTAAGGCAAGTAACATCGAATCGGTAGCCAGGCATAGAGGATTCGCTCCCTGGTCATCGAAACCCTAGTAATTCCACCTCAACTGGAGTAGGCTTTTACCTTCACCGTAAGGGGCCGAACCAGTATAACCCTCGTGTCCTTTGTCCCGCTTTAACCGCTTTAAGCTTCCGAGTTGTGATGGCTCCACGACTAAGTCCTTTCACGCGGGCATCTGCCGTGACTATTCCATGACAGTTGGCGCCCACCGTGGGGCCAGCGCACGGTGGATTTGAGTTCTTGAAGGGCAGCTTCGAAGGGCTCAAGGGATACGCTGCGGGCCGAATGAGCAAGAGTCGTCACGGCAAGCTCTACATCGACGACGCAGGCTGGGGCCCCGACGCCGGCTCAATCGAGTACGGATACCGGGTCCCCTTCGGTAGAATCCACGTTTTCATTGGCAAGATCGGCGAGCCGGGCCCTGAGCCGGACATCTGCACCGACCTCATCGAGACGGCTCAGCGTGCGAGACCCGCCCGGACTCTGCCCGCCTTGAAGCGTGCTTTCGTGGGATGCATCCACGGAGGACTCTCTGAAGGATCTAGATCTAGCGATGAGACGACCATCTGCTCTGATGGTGAATCATCCACAGGTGAGACGGAGTCGTTGTATAAACTTCGAGACGGCAGGCTTGGGGGTTGTTCCGATGGCGACAGTATTCCGGACCCTTTTCAGCCGCCAAGCCGGGTTGGAATCTTCATGGCCGGCACGCAACCTGTTCAAAACTCTGCCGCTGGGGCAAGAGGCCCTGTGCACTCGCCGGCTCAGGTGCTGATGGATCTCACGGATAAGATGACTGCCCTGTTAACCGCCACGGTCGTCCCAGCGGATCAAGCTCAACATGATGCAGATGTGGCACAGTTAAAGCTGGATATAGCACGAGCCAAGGAAGATCTGGCAGCGGAAGGAACAAGGATGGCTGCAGAACGGGCGGTTCTGGACGCCCAGACTCAGCTGATTCATGCGCAGTCTTTCCGGCTCACGATGGATCAGAACGCATCCAATGAGGTCATGAGAAGGAGGCATCAGAAGGCTCAATCTCGGCTCCCTCCGGTTTATGATCCTCGAAGCCTCTTCAACACGCCCGGTGCAGGGCCTAGTAACCCGCCAGAAATCACGGCACCCGGGGCTGGAACGCCGGTTCAGCCGCAAGTGATGGGGCCTCCCCGTGTGAATACTGCCCCACCTCAATACGTGCCAATACCACCGGGTCATTATTCTAATCCATTGGAAAACATGATCACTGCAGCGGCGCGACTGGCGGCTCTCCCAGTCGAGGGTGATTCTCCAACGGCGGTCGAAACCCGCAGGGTCAGACAACTTCTTCAGATGGCTTTGGCACAACAGGAGGCATATTCATATAGCCGGTACAAGATTCATTCAACCCCTCGTCCAAGCCGGAGCCCAAGTTATAGCAGACACATGGTTTCAGCGGCCGGCTCAAGCAACGTCCGGTGCCGTGACTTGCCAGCTGGCCACGGCCCGGCGCATAATGGAGCCTTTAACGCGGTAGATCAAGACAGAGCACGTCAAGAGGCTGAGCAGGCAGCTCAGCTGACGGCTTACCAGCTCTTTCCGGTTTACCCAACAGCTTCTATCGAGGCAGGCATAGCTACGAGGACCGGAGGTGTCCCTTGTCTGGTGCCGGCTCTCTGTAACGAATGTCTGCCCAAAGATTTCAAAGGGCCTAGGAAGGTACCTAATTACACGGCTGATTTACAGCCCGGAGCATGGATTGAAAGCTATGAGATGGCTATGGAGTTGATGGAGGTCAGTGAAGCGGCGATGGCCAAATACTTCACCATGATGTTGGATGGGATGCCCGCACTTGGTTGAAGGGACTGCCACCTAATTCCATCGGGTCATGGGCAGAGCTGAAAGCCCGGTTCATCCAAAACTTCAAAGATACATGTAGGCAATCTATGTTAATTGTGGATTTGACTAACTGCAAGCAGCAAGAAGGCGAGTCTACAACCCATTGGGTACGCCAGGTCAAGGAAATAATACATTCGTCTGATAAGATGGATGCCGGCTCTGCGGTCTTAATGTTGGAGCAAAATTGTCGTTTTGCGCCCCTGAAGATGAAGCTTGGGCGGCTCAAGCGCGATTGCAATAATATGGGTACGCTGATGGCGGCTCTGGTCAAGTACGCCAACTCTGATAGTACCAAGGATCCCGCGTCTGATGAGGAAAAGACAGGGAAGGGAAAGAAGAATGGCAACGGCAAGGGCCCTCAACATAACCCGACGAGTCAAGGAGGTAATAAGCGTAAGGCTGATGATGGTATGGAGTTTGTGGCCAACACCAACGCGTAGGGTAACAATCACCGACGTAAGGGGAGACCGGCTCCCCAGTCTGGCGGGTCAGGCCCGACGCTTGAGCAATTGTTAAATGAGCCCTGTCCAAGGCATGGCTCTAGGGAGAAGCCGGCCACTCATCTATGGAAAGACTGTGCGATCATGAAAGCTTTCAAGAATTCCAACATGTTCAACGGTAACAATGGGCAGGGCGGCGCCTCAGGTGGCGGTGGTTTTCATGGCCCGGGCGGCGGTTCAAATTCCAATTTTCAGAATTCTCAAGGTAATCAAGGTGGTTTTAACCAGCAATCTGGCCAGGGTAATCAGCAGCAGCAGCAGGGGGGATACCAGACCCATCCAAAGCAGCTCAACAGTGGACAGTATCATGTGTTTACTACCAGTTTGTGCAAGCGAGACTAGAAGCTTCATAAGAGGGCTGTGAACGCTGTTGAGCCGGCAGTTCCACGTTACTTGCGATGGTCTGAGCAGCCGATTGTATGGAGTAGGGAAGATCACCCTCCCCGGATTGATAATCCGGGTCACCTGGCCTTGGTGGTGGCTCCTCAGGTTGGTGGGTATAAATTCACTAAGGTACTCATGGACGGAGCTAGTAGCATCAACATCCTCTATTATGAGACCTTCCGTCGTATGGGATAACTGATAAAAGCCTCAACCAGTCCAATATTGTTTTACATGGTGTGGTGCCCGGTAAGTCGGCGTATCCAGTTGGTAAGATCGAGCTGGAAGTAGCCTTTGGAGATGATAACAACTACAGGGCAGAAAAACTAACTTTTGAGGTGGTCAAAATCAGAAGCTCGTACCATGCTTTATTTGGGCGGGCGGCTTACACCAAGTTCATGGCACGGCCATGTTACGTATATTTGCAGCTCAAGATGCCGGGTCACAATGGGACCATTACGGTTCATGGCAGCCGAAAGATAGCTTTGGAGTGCGAGGAAGGTGACGCTGCTTACGCTGAATCTGTTTGTGCGACAGAGGAATTAAAGTTTTACAAGGATAATGTTGACCCGGTAGATATGACGTGTTTGAAAAAGCCGACCACGGAGCATGAGTCGGTAATGAAATTTAAGTCGGCCGATGAGAATAAGCTTATTGACTTTGTTCCAGGCGACTCATCTAAGCAGTTCAGTATCAGTGCCAATCTGGATTCTAAATAGGAAAGCGCGCTCATCGAGTTCATCCGTGAGAACCGGGACATCTTTGCATGGAAACCTTATGACAAGCCGGGTGTACCGAGAGAACTCGCTGAGCACACTCTTAATATTGATCCAAAATTTAAGCCAATCAAGCAATTTCTCCGGCGGTTTAACGAGGAGAGGCGGAAAGCCATTGGTGAGGAGGTAGCCCGGCTCTTGACGGCCGGGTTCATCGTTGAAGTCTTTCATCCAGAATGGCTAGCTAACCCGGTGCTCGTGCTCAAGAAGAACGGCACCTGGCGCATGTGTGTGGATTATACGGATTTAAACAAGGCTTGTCCGGCTGATCCTTTTGCTCTCCCTCGTATTGATCAAATTATTGATGCTACGGCGGGTTGTGAGCGTCTGAGTTTTTTGGATGCTTACTCTGGTTACCATCAGATCAAAATGGCAGTTAAGGACCAAGAGAAGACGGCGTTCATTACCCCTTTTGGAGCCTTCTGTTATGTGTCTATGCCTTTTGGGCTCCAGAGCTCCCAGGCGACTTACCAGCGGTGCGTACAGAATTGTCTTCATAATCAGATTGGGCGCAACGTTCATGCCTATGTGGATGATATTGTGGTAAAATCCAGAGAGAAGGAGACATTGATAGACGATCTGAGGGAGACCTTTGGTAATCTCCGGGTCTATAAGATGATGCTTAACCCGGCCAAGTGTGTTTTTGGTGTTCCTGCAGGCAAGCTCTTGGGTTTTCTGGTTTCTCATAGAGGCATTGAAGCTAACCCGGAGAAGATCAAGGCAATCACCTCTCTGGCTAAGCCGGCGTGTATAAATGACGTCCAGCGTGTGGCGGGTCGGATCGCTACTTTAAGTCGATTTATAAGCCGGTTGGGTGAAAAGGCCATACCGTTGTATCAGATGATGAAGGAAACAGATCACTTTGTCTGGAGTGATGCTGCCAACGCCGCCTTTGAGGATTTGAAAAGACAGTTAGCTGAACCGCCAGTTCTTGCTGCTCCTGTTGATAAGGAGCCCTTATTATTATATGTAGCCGCTAACGCACGAGCCGTCAGTGTGGCCATCATGGTGGAGCGCAAGGAGGCGGGTAAGGAACATCCGGTTCAGCGGCCGATTTACTACGTGAGTGAAGTACTTATTGTGTCCAAGCAACGGTATCCACATTGGCAGAAGCTTGTTTATGGGGTATTCATGGCAAGCCGGAAGCTTAAGCAATATTTCCAGGGCCACCCTATCACTGTGGTTAGTTCTGCTCCTTTAGGAGACATCATCCAAAACAGAGAAGCCACGGGAAGAGTCGCTAAGTGGGCCATTGAACTTGGGCCTCATGGTCTAAAGTACATGTCACGCACGGCTATCAAATCACAAGCATTGGTAGATTTCATCAACGATTGGACAGAGCTGCAGATGCCTGAAGAGAAACCAGATAACACATACTGGACTATTCACTTCGACGGGTCCAGGCAATTGGAGGGCTCGGGGGCTGGAGTCGTGTTAGCTTCCCCTCGAGGTGACAAATTTTGTTATGTACTACGGTTGATGTTTCCCTGTACTAACAATGCAGCTGAGTACAAAGCCTTGCTCCATGGTCTTCGGATGGCTAAGGAGATGAGCTTAAGCCGGGTAAGGTGCTTTGGTGGCCCAACAAGTATCAGGCAAGTGGGATTCCAAGGACCCCCTCATGGCGGCTTATCGCCGTGAAGTTGATGCCATTGCCGGACATTTTCAGGGTTACCAGGTAGAGCACATTGACCGCAGAAAGAACGAGGCGGCTGATGCCTTAAGCCGGCTGGGCTCTCAGCGAAAGCCGGTGCCGCCTAATACTTTCTTGGATATTCTGCATAACCCTTCTGTCAAGTTACCTACAGAGGAAGACTTGGCTGTTCCGGACCCTGAAGCACAGTTGGTGGCAGCTCTTCATGTTATCCCAGATTGGACAGTGCCATACTTGGCTTACATGACCCGGGGAGAATTGCCTGCGGATGAAATTTTTGCCAAACAAATAACCCAGCGGTCTAAGTCAATGATAATTGCCAATGGCGAGTTGCATCATTGCAGTGTCACTGGGGCTTTTCAGCGTTGTGTTTCCCCTGAGGAAGGTCAAGAAATTTTACGAGAGATTCACGAGGGGGATTGTGGCCATCATGCCGGCTCAAAATCCCTTGTGGCCAAAGCTTTTCGTCACGGGCTTTATTGGCTGACGGCTCATGCTGATGCAGAGGACTTAGTCAGTAAATGTGACTGTTGTTAGAAGTTCTCAAGACGTGCTCACGTGCCGGCTCAAGAGTTGAGGATGATTCCAATCACTTGGCCGTTTGCAGTCTAGGGGCTTGATATGGTTGGACCTTTCAAAAGGTCCAAGGATAAGAAAACCCACCTCTTGGTGGCGGTTGACAAGTTCACAAAGTGGGTTGAGGCAGAGCCAGTTAGTAAGTATGATGCAGCCACGGCGGTTCAGTTCATAAAAAGGTGATATTTCGCTTTGGTTTACACACAGCATTATAACTGACAATGGTACCAATCTGTCTAAAGGCGCCATGGAAGAATTTTGTCAGCGAGAGCATATTCGACTTGATGTTTCATTAGTGGCTCACCCCCAATCCAATGGTCAAGCTGAGAGAGCCAATCAGGAAATCTTGAAAGGCATCAAACCTCGGCTTTTGGTCCCTTTGCAGCGGACGCCAGGTTGTTGGGTGGAGGAGTTACCCTCTGTGATATGGAGCATCAATACTACTCCTAATAGGTCTACGGGTTATACGCCTTTCTTCATGGTTTACGGAGCCGAGGCGGTTCTCCCTAGCAACATCCGTCATGACTCGCCTCGTGTGGCGGCTTATGTTGAGGCGGACAATGAACAAGCGTGTTAGGATGCTCTTGACTTGTTGGACGAACAGCGTGACGTAGCAGCAGCTCGCTCGGCGATTTACCAACAAGACCTGCGCCGCTATCACAGCCGTCGGGTTAAGTCCAGAACCTTTCAGGAAGGTGACTTGCTGCTCCGGCTCATCCAGGATCAAACAGATGCACACAAGTTATCCCCACCTTGGGAAGGGCCCTTTGTGGTCAGCAAGAACTTGCACAACGGGTCATACTACCTCATCGATGTTCGAGAACACAAAGATTCACGTAAGTCGGAGGAGGAGACCCGCCGGCCATGGAATATAGCTCAGCTTTGGCCTTATTACACTTGAGCCACCGGCTCTCATAATGTCCATACTTCCGTGACAATGTATATATTATGATAAATAATAAAGCAGGACCTCTGTCCTTTTTTCCCCTCAAAGGTAAATGTGTCATTGTTATTTTCATTATTAGATCACATGATCACTTGGGGGCTGATCCGGCTTACGATCGTATTCGAATCTAGCCGTTAAAAATTATGATCACTAGGGGGCTTCCTGTTGAAACATTGGTCGTATTCGAACCAAAGAGAACATAGCTGTCGATACCCTTTTGATCGGCATACTGCCGAGCTCATTGGGGAGTTTCTTGGTCATATTTGAACCATAGCTCAACCCCCTTTTGGGAACCGACGTGGATCATATTCGAATCAGCGTCGTTAAACAACTCTCAAGGTCATTTAGGGGCTTCCTGTTCAAACATAGGTCGTATTCGAACCAAAGAGAACATAGCTGTCGGTACCCTCTTGATCAGCAACGCCAAAGCCACTGGGGGCTATATGATCGTATTCGAATCTTAGCTTAACCCCTTTGGGACGGTTTTCTGGTCGTATTCGAATCAGAAGCTTCCAAAAATTTTGAAGTTGTTTTTTGCAAACAATTTTTTGGATTTTATTTGAAGTTCTTTTTGATCATGTCTAAAGTGTTCAAGGGTGGTTCCTATTCCACCGGCTTAACCTTGATCAATAAAGATGATCGCATATAATAAACATCGTATTACAGAGTTGGGTTCTCACCCTCATTGTTCGGGTCACATAAACCGGAAGTATAATCGAAGGGTCACAGGTATGCTGTTATGGTTTTCTCAAAGATATAATTGAGAACCGGCTTTTTATGATTTTGATTCATACTCCGGGTTATATGTAAAATATATGACCCTCTATGCGGTAAGCCACCAAGGGACTTGTAATTTGTTCTCTATGCAGGACAGTTCAAGGCAGCCCCTTAAACATAAGGAAAGAAGAGGATCAGCATAAAATAGGGGAATATAAGATGGCGGCTTAAACAGTGTTGAGCGCCACACAAGTGCGTGATGGCACGACAAAAATAAGTGTTCTGCTACTCTATTACATGACTCCCCGAGTCCAAATAGTGAAGCATTGTTTTTTATCAAGACATAAATATGAGCCGCCTGAGGGATCAAAGGTGTTGTTGGGCCGACGCTTCCGGTTCATCCCTTTCCACTACGCCGGCTGTTTCCCTGTCCTGGAAAGTTGATGATTTCCAGTCAATGCCACTCAAGGCTTCAAATTCAGCTTCATCATCAATTAACCCGGCCGGATCAACTTCAGGGGCGAAGGTATGCTTACGAGTCGGAGGGATCAGGCTGATTGCTTCATAATGTGGTGTTGGAATTCTCTGATTCTCGGCGTCATAACCCGGTTGGTATTTGCTAAGATCTGTGTCATTACCGATCAGAGTGGCCACAGGGCGTATGTCCTTCACGCAAGCGGCGAAATCCTTCTGGTCAAAGGGAGTGCCGTCCTCCCTCAAACTGGGATACCCAAGGGCGATGTTGGCCGGGTCTAGCTCCGTTAGCCACGCCTTGGCCCGGCTTAAAGCAGCTATGGCTCCGGCTCTCACAGAAGCCCGTCTCAATTCCTGGAATCGTTGAGGTAGCACGGCAATTCGTTTTAGCACATCCGCCAGATGAGTGGGAACTTCATTTGACAAAGCCACGACGGCTAAGGCACGTTGTGACCCGGTGTAGAGTTGTTCCACCAGGGTATACACGGCCTTCAGTTTTGTTAGCATGTTCTAGTTGAGATTGGCACTCCTGGAGCCTGCATTACAAGGTCAGGTGAGCTGAGGACAATTGAGATGTTTGTTGAAAAAGATTCAAGCTAGCTAACGCTTACAGAATAACTTACCAAAGATTGCTGAGACCATCTGCGATATATGGCATTTTAAGCCGGATAGCTCGGCGGTTGTTTCTGCAAGAGTGGCCTCCGCTTGTTCAGCCCGGTTGAGTAAAGCGGTCTTTTCATCCGCCCAGGACTTTCTCTCTGCCTCAAACTTCTGTTTCAATTACTCTTGTGCGGATGCACTGAATTCAAACTTGGAATTCGCCTTTTGGGTTTCACTTTCTTGAGTTTTCAGGCGATTCTTCAAGTCGGAGATCTCCAATTCAAATTGCTTAATGGCGGCCTGTATAAATTTCGGGTTAGAGTCAGGATTATCATAATGCAACATTAAGTCCCAAGAACTTTGCAAGAAAAGATACTTGGCACTTGGGGGCTAATGTATGCTATAGAGCTCTAAATACAGTGGCGGTTCATGGAAATAAAGTCCCAAGCATTTTGCAAGCAAAGATACTTGGCACTTGGGGGCTAATGCGTATTGCTGTTCAAGTACTTGGTTTAAATACGGTGAAGACCGGTTCAAATATGCTTTCTAAGTCGGCTCTTGGGTGCTACCGGATAAGCCGGTTTTCTTGCAGTGATTATTAAGCTGGTGATAAGTCTATAACATATTTCATCATAAGTAATCGACTTGGGGGCTGGCATAGTAAGGATAACTAAGGAACAAGCAACAAGAGTTATACCTCAGATTTTTGGTGTATCTGTTTCACCATATCAACTTCCAGATCCTGGCTGTTGTGCACTTGGTTTACATAACCAGAGACGATTTCTCCAATACTCAGATGAGCATAATCAGTGACATCCAGCCGAGTTTTGCGGCGTTCCAGAAGTTCCTCTTTGGCGGAGCACTTGGCCAGCACAGTGAGTCTCCCCGGTTCAACGAAGTCAGTCCGGATGATTTTGACGTCCGGGTCATTCTCCTTGGCTGGGCTAGGGTTCTTCGGGTTCTCAGAACCTTCCATCGCTTGTTCAACGGACGGATCAGTGGTGAAAGTTGGAGTATCATGGGCTGTTTCAGGCGGCGGCTCAGGAGCGGAAGTATCAGGAGCAGCTATTCTGAGCTCCGGTTCAGCAAGGATTGGCTCTTCGGCCGGCTTACTTCTCTTTGTCCTCTTGCTGGGCTTTACTTGTACACTGAAAATTAAAGGGTTAGCACAAAAACATGAGTAAGATAAGCACAAGATAAACAGATTATCATTACCCTGGAACGGTTTTAAAAGCCGGCATGGTGGACTGCATTGATTCGCCGGAGGAAGGTGAAGTTCCCTGATAGTTTGAGTCAGAGGAATTGAGTGGTTGACGAGTGAAACCCGCCAAAGGATACAAAGAATATAAATCAGAGATAACCTCAGTCCGGCGTTTTCTTGTTACATCGGGTAAGCCGGAGGGGAGGTCCGCATCTTTACTGGTCCGGGTCTGCCTCCGACTCTCGTGAATCTGTTGCTTCAAAAGAAATTGAGGATCTTGATAAGCTAAAGGATGTGAAAATCTTTCTTTCCGGGTTACCCTTCGGACTTTCTGTCTCGGCAAAGGCTCGGAGTCGGAGGAAATTATAGTTACCTCTCCAGTTACTGCATGACTTGCTCCCGTATCCTCCTGCTGATAATCAGTGTCAATAAGATGGTTAAAGAAGGAGCCTAAAGAATCAAGAGTTACCTCTGACTCGGAGGTATCGTCCAGATGAAACATATCCGAGGCGCTAGGTTTGTTTCCGTTCTTACGGGCAGTGGCTTTCCTGGCGGCTTTCTTGGCCTTTCTAGCTTTCTTTGCAGCCTCATGGTCATACTTGACCTTCCAGAATTTATCACCAGCCTGTAAAATATAGCAAGAGTTTTTGAGTAAAGATGAAATTATTGAAGTGGAAAGTAAGATACTCAAGTTAATGGTTTACCGCTGGAGCCGGGTTAGCCTTGCAGAAAGGACTTAAGCCCGCTTTCCCGCAATCTGCCAGGCTCTCGTTCAGAAGAGACTTGGTCATGTCATCAACGACATCTTCACGTAAGTCGTCAGGACTGTGCCGTAGAGGATCATTTTTTTGGCCTGTATAATCGCACATCAAGCCGGGGCGGCGGCTCAAAGGAATCACCCGCCAGGCAATCCAAACCCGGACCAAGTCAATGCCGTTTAGGCCATTCCCCAGAAGAGCTTTGATCTTGTTTATGGTGGGGGCAAGTGTCTGACATTCAGTCGGAGATAATTTGTCTAGTAAGGGATGAGTTGACTCCAGGCGCAGGGCGCGAAAGCCGGGCAAAGGATTCTCATTAGCCGGAGAAGTGTCTTGACAGTAGAACCACGTCTGGTTCCAATCTTTAGGGTGAGTCGGCGGCTCGGCATAAGGGAAGAGACAATCTCTACGTCGCTGGATTGAGATTCCGCCAAGCTCCAAGCTGGGCCCGTGGGCACATTCGTTTTGACGGTTCAGATAAAATAACTCTGTAAAGAGTAGTATGCTGGGTTCTTCTCCAAGGTACACCTCACAGAATACTTGGAAATTGCAGATGTTTGACATGGAATTGGGTCCGATATCTTGAGGCCGCAGGTCAAAAAAGTGCAAACTCTGAATTTTTTTGAGCCGGGTGGAGCAAAGCCCCGGCTCATGTGATCAGTAAAAATGACAACTTCCCCATCCTTGGGTTGAGGCTTTTCTTCTGACGGGCCAGGAGCACGATAAGACATGATCTCTTTCTTCGGCAGATGACCAGTCTTCACAAAACCGTCTAAGATGCTATCAGTAACGGTGGATTTAACCCAGTTGCATGTGATGGGTGCTTTGGGAGCCTTGGTCGGCATTATGAAGGATGGAAGCCTATGACAAAATAAAAATTTCCGGTTCAAATTTAAGCCGGAGAAAATATTTCAATTCATATTCAAGATGGCGGCTTACGAAGGGGCCTAATGATATATGGCTAATTGTGTCAGATTGTTCAAGCCGCCATGGGAAACAGTAGCGATTAAATTATTTAAATCTACCCTGGGCGTCAGGATTATTCATTGAGCATTGCCTCTTTAAGCCGGCGATAAGAGTCGCCATGGCTAATGGATACAGTTTTTTGCCTAAGTATCGCACAAACAGGTTTCACAGGTTGCAGCTGCTATTTTGGATCAAACGGTGGTTCAGAAAAGAAAATATTCTAGACCTAAAAACTAGTACAGATGAGTTCATGAGCTCTAATGAGGTCTTGTTACAAGCAAAAGGTATCTACTAGTATTGAAAATGGATGCGAAGCAACTACCGCATGAGTTCCATACTACTTTTGGATCAAATAAAGCCGCGGTGGAGGAGCTACGAAGAAACTGTGTTGAACCATGAAGAACACGGAAGAACTTGAAAACCCTAAATGCAGACCTGAAATGCGGGAAGGTGAAGACTTACGGCTGTAGATCTACTGCGGAGGATCGCCGCCGTTCTCTGGTCGATTCAGGTTGATGCAGCGGCCAAGATCAACGAAGATGAGGTGCTCTGCTGCGGCGGCGGCGGCGGAGCTCGAGCAGCAGCGGAGTCGCGAGAGGAAGAAGACGACAGAAAGGGGGAGAATGAAGAAAGACCTAAAGGTCGTGCTTATTTATAAGGAAAGGCTGACAGAGAGGGTGCGAGAAACGAGGAGGCCAGATGTGGATATCCAGCTACTCCGACGCCTCGATTTTCGGAATGGTCATTAAGATAAAGATCCGTTGAGATATGACAGAATAAAAATGAATTTAATGGAAGATGACGTCATGGCGGGTTATCATGAATCCAGAAGATGACGTCATGGCGGGTTATAACTTCTGCACAGACAGAAGCCAGAAGGTTTTTCTTAAGGTATTGAAGATTGACATGAACCGGTTCAAATCAATCTGGGGCCTAATGTTGGGGATATAACTACTGGTCTAACCCGCCCAGGAGGGGCCGGGTTACGCTATAGCAATTCATTATATGAAGCCCAATATCCAGCTTGAAGATGGCGGTTCAATAAAGGGCTTAAAACCCGTAGGCGACTTAAGGCCCGTAGTAATAAACCGCCGTAATGGCATGACTTGTGTTGTAAGGCAAGATTAACTAGTCACCGAGCCGGATACTGTTTAGCCGGCCGGGACTCTGTAGGCCGCGGGGCGTCAACTAGTGTATATAAGGGGATGACCCGCGGGCGGCTTAAGGCAAGTAACATCGAATCGGTAGCCAGGCATAGCGGATTCGCACCCTGGTCATCGAAACCCTAGTAATTCCACCTCAACTGGAGTAGGCTTTTACCTTCACCGTAAGGGGCCGAACCAGTATAACCCTAGTGTCCTTTGTCCCGCTTTAACCCCTTTAAGCTTCCTAGTTGCGATGGCTCCACGACTAAGTCCTTTCACGAGGGCATCTGTGGTGACTATTCCACGACACATGGTCTACCGAGAGAACTCGCTGAGCACACTCTCAATGTTGATCCTAAGTATAAACCGGTCAAGAAGTTTCTCCGCCGGTTCAATGAAGAAAGACGCAAAGCTATTGGAGAAGAAGTAGCCAGGCTCTTGGCGGCTGGATTTATCGTTGAAGTATTCCATCCTGAATGGTTGGCTAATCCGGTGCTGGTCCTCAAGAAGAATGGCACTTGGCGTATGTGTGTGGACTACACAGATCTCAACAAAGCTTGTGCAGCAGATCCTTTTGCCCTCTCCCGTATTGATCAGATTATTGATGCTACGGCGGGTTGTGAGCGGTTAAGTTTTTTGGATGCATATTCTGGTTATCATCAGATCAAAATGGCAGTTTAGGACCAGGAGAAGACCGCCTTCATAACTCCCTTTGGAGCCTTCTGCTATGTGTCCATGCCCTTTGGGCTCAAGAGTGCACATGCAACTTATCAACGGTGTGTGCAGAATTGTCTTCAGAAACAGATCGGCCGCAATGTTCACGCCTATGTGGATGATATTGTGGTGAAATCAAGGAAAAAGGAGACATTGATTGATGACTTGAAGGAAACCTTTGATAACCTGCGGATTTATAAAATGATGCTTAATCCGGCCAAGTGCGTCTTTGGTGTACGTGCAAGCAAGCTCTTGGGTTTTTTGGTGTCTAACAGGGGCATTGAAGCTAATCCGGAAAAAATCAAAGCCATCACCTCCTTGGCTAAACCGAAGTGTATCAATGATGTTCAACGCCTGGCAGGCCGGATTGCCGCGTTGAGCCGTTTTGTCAGTCGCCTCGGCGAGAAGGCCATCCATTTGTATCAGATGCTGAAGAAAATGGATAACTTCGTCTGGAGTGACGCCGCTAATGAAGCATTTGAGGACTTAAAGCGGCAGCTAGCTAATCCGCCGGTTCTCGCTGCTCCGGTTGACAAAGAGCCATTGTTGCTATATGTGGCAGCTAACACTCGGGCTGTTAATGTGGCTATTGTAGTGGAGCGCAAGGAGGCAGGAAAGGAATATCCGGTTCAGTGGCCGGCTTACTATATTAGTGAAGTACTCATTGAATCCAAGCAGAGGTACCCGCATTGGCAAAAATTGGTGTATGGGGTTTTCATGGCAAGCCGTAAGCTTAAGCAGTATTTCCAAGGTCATCCCATCATGGTGGTCAGCTCTGCTCCTTTGGGGGATATAATCCAGAATAGGGAGGCAACTGGTCGGATTGCTAAGTGGGCTATCGAGATCGGGCCTCACAGGTTGAAATACATACCCCGAACGGCAATCAAATCTCAGGCACTTGTGAAATTACAAGCACCAGAAGAGAAGTCGGATCACACTTATTGGACTATTCATTTTGATGGGTCATGGCAATTGGAGGGCTCAGGGGCTGGAGTTGTGTTAACTTCCCCGCGAGGTGATAAGTTTTGTTATGTTCTCTGTTTAATGTTCCCTTGCACTAATAATGCAGCTGAATATGAGGCCTTACTCCATGGTCTTCAGATGGCTAAGGACATGAATCTCAGCCGAGTTAAATGCTTTGGTGACTTGGATCTGGTGGCTCAACAAGTGTCTGGCACTTGGGATTCCAAGGACCCACTAATGGCAGCATATCGTCGTGAGGTGGATATTGTTGCAGGTCACTCCAAAGGTTATCAGGTGGATCATGTGGACCGGCGGAAGAACGAAGCAGCAGACGCTTTAAGCCGACTGGGCTCCCAACGTAAACCGGTTCCACCTAATGTCTTCCTGGATGTTTTGCATAATCCGTCCGTCAAGCTCCCTGGTGAAGAGGATTTGGTTGTTCCTGATCCGGAGGCTCAGTTGGTGGCGGCTTTACATGTTATCCCGGATTGGACGGTCCCATATCTGGCGTATATAAACCGGGGCGAGTTACCAGAGGATGAAACTTTGGCCAGGCAGATAACCCGGCGGTCCAAGTCCATGACTATTATCAATGGAGAGTTGCATCATTGCAGTGTGACAGGGGCGTTTCAATGCTGTGTATCTCCTGATGAAGGCCGTGAAATTTTGCGTGAGATCCACGAAGGAGATTGTGGACACCACGCCGGTTCAAAATCTTTGGTGGCCAAGGCCTTTCGTCACGGTTTCTATTCGTTGACAGCTCATGCTGATGCCGAGGACTTGGTTAAAAGATGTGATGGTTGTCAGAAATTCTCACGGCGTGCTCATGTACCAGCTCAAGAATTGAGGATGATTCCAATCACCTGGCCATTTGCAACTTGGGGGCTGGATATGGTGGTGCCTTTCAAGAGGTCCAAGGATAAGAAGACCCACCTTTTGGTGGCGGTTGATAACTTCACAAAGTGGGTGGAGGCAGAGCCAGTTAGTAAGTGTGATGCAGCCACGGTAGTTCAATTCATCAAAAAGGTGATCTCCAGTTTGGCTTTCCACACAGCATTATAACAGACAATGGTACCAATCTATCAAAGGGTGCCATGAAGGAGTTCTGTCAACGTGAGCACATCCGGCTTGACGTGTCATCAGTGGCTCACCCCCAGTCCAATGGTTAAGCGGAGAGGGCCAATCAAGAGATCTTGAGAGGCATCAAACCCCGGCTTATGGTTCCTTTGCAACGGACGCCGGGTTGTTGGGTTGAGGAGTTACCTTCAGTGTTATGGAGCATCAATACCACACGCAACAGATCGACAGGCTACACGCCGTTCTTCATGGTTTATGGAGCGGAAGCGGTTCTTCCTAGTGACATCCGTCATGACTCGCCTCGTGTAGCGGCATATGTTGAAGCGGATAACGAGAAGGCACGGCGGGAAGCTCTTGACCTGTTAGATGAGGAGCGTGACATGGCGGCAGCCCGTTCGGAGATTTATCAGCAAGATCTGCGTCGTTATCATAGCCGCCGGGTTAGAACCAGAACATTTCAAGAAGCATTTGGTGCTTCGACTCATCCAGGATCAGACGGATATGCACAAGCTATCCCCCCTTGGGAAGGGCCTTTTGTGGTCAGCAAGGATTTGCACAATGGGTCGTACTACCTAATCGATGTTCGAGAGCGCAAAGACTCACGTAAATCGGAGGAGGAGACCAACCGGCCGTGGAATATTGCTCATCTTCGGCCCTACTATACTTGAGCTACAGGCTCTGCTTATGTACATATTATGACATTGTATATATTATGATCAATATAATAAACCAGAACCTCAGCTAAAGCGGGGTATCTGTTGTTTTCTTACATCACCTGTGGTTACATGGAGCTTACAAAGCGGCGTCCGGTTTACCCCTTGATTTAGCTTCTTAAAGCTTGATATCAGATCACTTGGGGGCTTGGTCGTATCTGAACCATAGCTACACCTCTTGATCGGTGCAATGCCACAGCATCACTTGGGAGCATGGTCGAACCCGAACCATGGCTACACCTCTTTATCGGCGTAAAGCCACAGAATCACTTGGGGGCTTGGTCGTATCCGAACCATAGCCACACCTCTTGATCGGTGTAAAGCCACAGAATCACTTGGGGGCTTGGTCGTATCCGAACCATAGCCACGCCTCTTGATCGGCGTAATGCCACAGCATCACTTGGGAGCATGGTCGAACCTGAACCATGGCTACGCCTCTTGATCGGCGTAAAGCCATAGAATCACTTGGGGGCTTGGTCGAACCCGAACCATAGCAATGCCTTTTGATCGGCGTAATGCCACAGCATCACTTGGGGGCTTGGTCGAACCCGAACCATAGCAACACCTCTTGATCAAATTTGGGGCCTGGCAGCCCATGAAAAGCCTCGACTAGAATGGTTTTATTTGCCTTTTGCTAAGTTTCTTTTTCTTTTGCTAAGATTTGTGATGTTTTCAAACCAGTGTTTATCAACCCGGTTGGGCTGTCAACTACAAGTTGTCAGTACATGACCAAGTTATAATCCGGAGACTATCAGCCCGGTCTGGTTTTGACTCATAGTCACCAGTATGGAATAAGCCAGTGTTTATCACAAGCCGGAACGGTTTTGTGGTAAATCGGCATTATATAATAGGAGATACTTTTACTCCGGATTAAGGTTATTACCTTCATTACAAGGTTGGTCAGCCAACACTATGCCTAAAGATCGCAGGTATCATATATTTCCATACTTGGTTATCTTTTACAACCTTGGTTATAAAACTTGGTCATATATATAGTTGGGTATCATGACCCGCCCGGCAGTAAACCGCCAGGGCGTTTTAAGCTTTTTATCTGCAGGAACAATTGGAATAAATAGCTATGGATTATGAATATCATATCTCAAAGCATGGCGGATTAACACGCATCAGTTGCAGATAAATATGCACGACGGCATAACAGGCCAAGTGTTTTAACTAGCCTATTACAAGGCGTTTCAGTACCCAAAGGAATAATTGTTTCTCAATAAACATTGCAGTATGGAAGGTTAAACCGGCCCCCGGGTTATGATCACTGAGCAGCTTGACCTGACGGCTGTGAGTCATCTTGCACCGGTTCTTCTTCTTCGTCCCTACCCAGCGGCTGGAAGTCAACAATTGTCCAGTCGATCCCAGTTAAAGCTTGGAACACAGCTTCGTCGCTTATAAGGGTGGACGGTTCAATATCAGGGGCATAAGTGTGCTTACGGATTGGAGGGATCAGGCTTTGAGTTTCAGGAGCTGGTGCAGCAACCCGCTTGTTATTGATATCATAACTCGCCTTATAATGTGAAAGATCAGCTTCTTCAGCAAGTTGACAAGCCAGTGGACGTACTTCCCGGTTTATGGCACGGAGATCTTCAGTGCAAAATTCTGATCCATTTTCTTTCAAGCTTGGGTAGCCTTTAGCCACGTCCATCGGATCAAGATCAGGCACCCATGCTTTTACCTGGGTTAGCGCGGTCAGAGCGCCAGCCCTTGCAGCAGACCTCTTCAGCTCTTCTATCCGGGCAGGCAGCATAGATAGCCTGTCTAAGGTATCCTTGATCAACGTCGGGGGTGGCTTATTGTGCGAAGCGGTACAGATAAACCATTGTGCGCCGGTATACAGTTGCTCTATCAGCATGTAGGCAGCTTTCAACTTCTTCTGCACATCAGAGCCCAGATGGCTAATGCGGGTTCCTGTATCATTACAAACATCAGTAAATCGGCAACGCATGAGAGGATATGTTGAAAGCATAAAGGAAGGATGTTTACCAAACACAACAGCGGTCATAGCATGCACTGGCCGCTTTACACCAGTCAGCTCGTCAACCACCGGTTTAAGAGCGGCTTCTGCGTTTTCAGCCCTTTTTATCAAAGCGGCTTTTTCAGTCTCCTAATCTGCCCGCTCTTTGTTGAAGCCCTCTTTCAGTTTCTCCATAGCGCCTAGAGCATGGGTCAACTCTTCCTTCGCTTTGGAGGCTTCAGCTTGCTGGGTTTTGATGTTCTCTTGCAGATCAGCGGTTTGGCGTTCCTTCTTGCTCAGCTCCGCCTGTAAAGAGACAGATACATAATGAGTTGACAGTACAGATTTGAAGTACCAAGCACATAACAAGTTATGCCCTTAGTACTTGGGGGCTAGTGCATATTTGCTTTTACTCAGAAATTTTTACAAGTCCTAAGCACAATACAAGTATTAAGCTTGGCACTTGGGGGTTAATGTGTGTTTGCTCAAAAAGTTGTTGGTATGGGAACTCTTCTACAGTCCCGGTTCATCTGTATAAAGTTAAACCGGCCCTTGGGGACTATACCGGCGAAAGAGCAGTATGGCAAATATAAAGAACCGGTTCATCTTAACAAGGTAGTCCGGTCCCTGGAGGCTAAATAGGCAAAGTTAAGTTATGACAAAAGTCCCGGTTTAGATTGGTATCATAAACCGTCACTTGGGAGCTACTACGAGTCGATGAACTGCAATTGGACAAAGGAGAAAAACAGTAGTTACCTCATATCGCTCCTTCATCAAGTTTACCAAACTAGCTTCATAGTCACGGCTGGTATGTAGACGGTTCAAGAAGCCAGAGTGAATATCTTGAACATTGAGGTTGGCAAAGCTTGATAAATCGGCATTCCATTTGCCTTTGCCGATAGCAGAGAGATCATCCTTGGCAGTATGCTTTGACAAAGCTACAGGGTTGTCTGGAGTGGAGTGGCCAGTGCCAGTAATCATAACGTCATCATCTTGTTCATCAGCAGCTCTTGCAGGAGTTGGCGGTTTATCAGTGTCCTTCGCTGGACTGACCGGTTTGTCACCAGTTCGGACAGGGCTGGTTGGCCGGTCTGCATGACTTGTAGTATCAACTTGCACTTGTTCAGCAAGGATATCATGGTCTTGAAGCGGCGGATCGTGAAGCATGGCGTCAACATCGGTTTCTTCCAGGTCTGTAGTTGTTTCCGGTTCAGCAGCTACATTATCATCAGCCGGTTTGTTCAACCGAGCTTTCTTGCTGGGTCTTGGCTTGGCGCTGCGAAAAGATAAGACATAAGGATCAGTATAGTATGAAAAGATAACGTATCAAGAATAAAGACATGTGCATAACTCACCCAGGAACTGTTTTGAGGGGTGGAAGCTGTGTGGCTGAAGACTCGGCAGAGGATGAGTGAGAAGTACCCTGATAATTTGAATCAGACGGGTTAAGAGGCTGGCGAAAACAACCTGCTTTTGGGCATGAAGTATCAATGGGATAAGAGACTTCTGATCGGCGTTTCCGAACCGAACTGTTCGGTAAACCGACGGAGGTAACTACCTGGCCGCTGTGCCGGGTTGTACGGCAAGCTTCATGCTGCTGCATCTTCAAAAGAAAGTTTGGATCCAAATAAGCAAGAGGGTGAGAAAATTTTACTTTTCGGTTTGCTTGACGGATTTTTGATGTTGGCAGAGGATCTGAATTGGAGGAAAGAATAGTTACCTCTACGTCCTCAGCGTGACTGCCTTCAATGTTGTCCTGATAATAATCATTGTCAATTAGATGTACGAAAAATGAACCAAGAGAGTCAAGTTCTACCTCGGATTCCGGATTACGCACATTGTCATCAGCTGGTAGAGCGGAGGATGCAGTGGTCCTTCTCTTGGCAGGTTTCTTAACAACCTTGGTCTTTGGACGAACTGGCTTGACCGGTTTGTCTTGCGGTTTTGCCGGTTTATCTTGTGATGGTTTCTTGTTCCAGAACAGATCATCACCCTGTCAGAAAATAATCACACTCTCAGATAATATTTGGACAGAAGCAAATTCAGATACAAAGGACTGTATGATTCTTACAGCTGGTGGTTTGTTGAAGGTGCAGAAAGGGAGTAGTCCGATTTGGGCACAGACGGCCTCCGGTTCGTTCAGTATTCTCTTTACAGCCTCAGTGACTTCTTTGTCTGTAAGCTGAATATCAATGTGCTGCTGAGCATCCTTCAGACTACCCGTGTACCCACACATCAAACCGGGGCGCCGGCTTAAGGGCAGAATGCTCCAGCTTATCCAGCAACGAGCAAGATCAACTCCTGTCAAACCGTTCGCCATGAAGGCTCTAAGCTTTGATAGTTGATGAGCATAGTTGGCCCGTTCTCTTGCTGTCAATCTTTGAGGAAACGGGTGTGTGTTGCTCAGGCGTTCAGGGCGGTAACCCGGCAGGGGGTTTTCATCAGATGGAGAGGTATCCATGCAGTAAAACCAAGTTTGGTTCCACTCTTTGGGGTGACTGTGGAGTTTGGGATGGGGGAAGGTGACTTCTTTCCTCTTCTGAACTGCCATTCCGCCCAGTTTCGTATTGGGTCCATCTGAGAACTCGGTGCGACGGTTTAAGTGAAAGAAATCCCTAAACAGTTCGACTGTAGGTTCCTCTTGCAGATAAGCTTCACAGAATACTTGGAAATGGCAGATGTTGGTAACAGAGTTGGGACCGATGTCTTGAGGGCGCAGCTGAAAATTGGCTAGCACATCTCGGAAATTTCTTGAACTGGGAGGGCTAAAACCTCATCCAAGATGGTCAGCAAACACGACTACTTCTCCATCCTTGGGTGTAGGAGGATTTTCCGGGCCAGGGACCCTCCAGTGGATGACATCTTTCTTGGCTAAGGCGCCTGTTTTAACAAGGTTGCTTAATTGCTCCTCGGTTACTCGAGAGGGAGCCCAATTGCACTCATAAACTTGTTTAGCCATGACAAGGAAAATCTGAAACATGAGTATTACCGGTTTAAGATTTACAGTGGACAACTATACAGCGGTATGATGATACCAGCATATTGGTAAACCGGAGTCTGGCAATGGAACGGTGTAATGCATTGGCGGTTCAACAGGGGACTAATGGTATCTACGGGTCATCATTTTTTCTGTGAGGTTAAACCGGCCAATCTGGTATTCAAAGGGTGTAAGAGAAGGAAGAAACAAGTTTCACATCTTGTTATGGTAATTTCAGATCTACCGCGCGTAGGAAAAACAAAATATAGTATGACCTAGATTCCAGTGTACTGAAGGTTCACCAAGATGAGATGAGTTGGATATCAAACAGGTGCTGAAACTGCTAAAGCGCGAGATCTATGTGGTTTAAACTACTACCGCACGAGACCTATGTGGTTTTTGGATCTAACCCATGGATATAAATAAGGGGAAAGAAGGGCGGCGACGAAAAACGATGAACAACAGAAACCCTAAGTGCAGATCTATGGTAAGAGAAAGGGGAGACTTACGGATGTTTTTGAGCAGCGGCGGCGCACGGAGGAGCTCTGGTACATTCAGGTCGATGCAGCGGCCAAGGTTGGTGCAGCAGTTGAAGGTTGACGGCGCCGGCCGAGGTCGAAGGTTCGGGCATCGCGAGGAGGAAGATGAAGCGAAGAGGCACGAGGGGGAAACTGGAAAGACCCCCTGGCCCTATTTATAAGGGGATAAATGACAGATGCGAAAATCAAGGAGCCGGATTTTTGGATATAAGGTGATGATGTCACCTCGATTGTCGGAGGCTCGTTAATGATAGGTGACGTCACGGCGGTTTACCAAGATTCTAGAAGATGATGTCATCGCGGTTTACAAGATTGTGTGAAGATGTTGAAGAAGAAATTTTCTCAAGTATTGAGGATTGACATGAACCAGTTCAAACCAATCTGGGGCCTAATGTTGGGGATATTACCACTGGGCGTAAACCGGCCAGGAGAGGCCGGGTTAGCTTCATAAGTAGTTTATCTCTATCTGAAGCCCATGAAGACAGACGGTGACGCTTCATGAAGGCCCAGGGCCCAAAGCCGGTTTAAGGCATGTAGACACAAACCGGCATTGAGATGTAAACTTGTGTTGTAAGATATGCGTAGAAGAGACCGAGCCGGACACGATTATGAGCCGGCCTCGGAGTCTGTAAACCGACGGGCGTCAACCCATGTATATAAGGGGACTACCCGGCGGCGGTTCAGGACAACAGACAACAACTCGAGACTCAGGCAAAGTGTATTCGCTCCTTAGTCATCGAAACCCCATCAATTCCATCACAACTAGACGTAGGCTTTTACCTTCATCGAAGGGGCCGAACTAGTATAAAACTCTCTTGCGTCCCTTGTCCGCTTTAAGCCCTTCAAGCTAACCCGTAGCGATGGCTCCACGACTAAGTCCTTTCTCTAGGACATCTGCCGTGACAAAACCACGACACTAAGTGTTCCTCCGGTATTCGGGAGTTGCATAATCCCATAGTCATAGGAACATGTATAAGTTATGAAGAAAGCAATAGCAATAAACTAAACGATCATAGTGCTAAGCTAATGGATGGGTCAAGTCAATCACATCATTCTCTAATGATTAGATCCCGTTCATCAAATGGCAACTCTTGTCCATGGCTAGGAAACTTAACCATCTTTGATCAACGAGCTAGTCAAGTAGAGGCATACTAGTGACACTCTATTTGTCTATGTATTCACACATGTACTAAGTTTCCGGTTAATACAATTCTAGCATGAATAATAAACATTTATCATGATATACGGAAATATAAATAACAACTTTATTATTGCCTCTAGGGCATATTTCCGTCAGTCTCCCACTTGCACTAGAGTCAATAATCTAGATTACACAGTAATGATTCTAACACCCATGGAGTCTTGGTGCTAATCATGTTTTGCTCGTGAGAGAGGTTTAGTCAACGGGTCTGCAACATTCAAATCCGTATGTATCTTGCAAATCTCTATGTCTCCCTCCTTGACTTGATCGCAGATGGAATTGAAGCGTCTCTTGATGTGCTTGGTTCTCTTGTGAAATCCGGATTCCTTTGCCAAGGCAATTGCACCAGTCTTGTCACAAAATATTTTCATTGGACCCGATGCACTAGGTATGACACCTAGATCGGATATGAACTCCTTCATCCAGACTCCTTCATTTGCTGCTTCCGAAGCAGCTATGTACTCCGCTTGACACGTAGATCCCGCCACGACGCTCTGCTTGGAACTGCACCAACTCACAGCTCCACCATTCAATAAAAATACATATCCGGTTTGTGACTTAGAGTCATCCGGGTCAGTGTCAAAGCTTGCATCGACGTAACCATTTACGACAAGCTCTTTGTCACATGCATAAACGAGAAACATATCCTTAGTCCTTTTCAGGTATTTCAGGATGTTCTTGACCGCTGTCCAGTGATCCACTCCTGGATTAATTTGGTACCTCCCTGCTAAACTAATAGCAACGCACATCAGGCCTGGTACACAAGATTGCATACATGATAGAACCTATGGCTGAAGCATAGGGAATGACTTCCATTTTCTCTCTATCTTCTGCAGTGGTCGGGCATTGAGTCTGACTCAACTTCACACCTTGTAACACATGCAAGAACCCTTTCTTTGCTTGATCCATTTTGAACTTCTTCAAAACTTTATCAAGGTATGTGCTTTGTGAAATTCCAATTAAGCGTCTTGATCTATCTCTATAGATCTCGATGCCTAATATATCAGCAGCTTCACCGAGGTCTTTCATTGAAAAAATCTTATTCAAATATCCTTTTATGATATTCAGAAATTCAGTATCATTTCCGATCAAAAATATTTCATCCACATATAATATCAGAAATGCTACAGAGCTCCCACTGACTTTCTTGTTAATACAGGCTTCTCCAAAAGTCTGTATAAAACCATATGCTTTGATCACACTATCAAAGCGTATATTCCAACTCTGAGATGCTTGCACCAGTCCATAAATGGATCGCTGGAGCTTAAACACTTTGTTAGCACCTTTTGGATCGACAAAACCTTCTGGTTGTATCAGATACAACTCTTCTTTAAGATATCCATTAAGGAATGCAGTTTTGACATCCATTTGCCAAATTTCATAATCGTAAAATACGACAATTGCTAACATGATTCGGACAGACTTAAGCATCGCTACGGGTGAGAAGGTCTCATCGTAGTCAACTCCTTGAACTTGTCGAAAACCTTTTGCAACAAGTCGAGCTTTGTAGACAGTAACATTACCGTCAGCGTCAGTCTTCTTCTTGAAGATCCAATTATTCTCTATGGCTTGCCGATCATCGGGCAAGTCAACCAAAGTCCACACTTTGTTCTCATACATGGATCCCATCTCAGATTTCATGGCCTCACGCCATTTTGCGGAATCTGGGCTCATCATCGCTTCCTCATAGTTCGTAGGTTCGTCATGGTCAAGTAACATGACCTCCAGAACAGGATTACCGTACCACTCTGGTGCGGATCTTACTCCTGCTGACCTACGAGGTTCGGTAGTAACTTGATCAGAAGTTTCATGATCATCATCATTAGCTTCCTCACTAGTTGGTGTAGGAATCACTGGAACTAACTTCTATGATGTACTACTTGCCAACTCGGGAGAAGGTACAATTACCTCATCAAGTTCTACTTTCCTGCCACTCACTTCTTTTGATTGAAACTCCTTCTCTAGAAAGGATCCATTCTTAGCAACGAATATCTTGCCTTCGGATCTGTGATAGAAGGTGTATCCAACAGTCTCCTTTGGGTATCCTATGAAGACACATTTCTCCGATTTGGGTTCGAGCTTATCAGGTTGAAGCTTTTTCACATAAGCATCGCAGCCCCAAACTTTAAGAAACGACAACTTGGGTTTCTTGCCAAACCACAGTTCATCAGGTGTCGTCTCAACAGATTTAGATGGTGCCCTATTTAACGTGAATGCAGCCGTCTCTAAAGCATATCCCCCAAAACGATAGCGGTAAATCAGTAAGATACATCATAGATCGCACCATATCTAACAAAGTACGATTACAACATTCGGACACACCATTACGCTGTGGTGTTCCGGGTGCCGTGAGTTGCGAAACTATTCCGCATTGTTTCAAATGAAGACCAACCTCGTAACTCAAATATTCTCCTCCATGATCAGAACGTAGAAACTATATTTTCTTGTTATGATGATTTTTCACTTCACTCTGAAATTCTTTGAACTTTTCAAATGTATCAGACTTATGTTTCATCAAGTAGATATACCCATATCTGCTTAAATCATTTGTTAAGGTCAGAAAATAACGATACCCGCCGCGAGCATCAATACTCATCGGACCACATACATCACTATGTATTATTTCCAACAAGTCTGTTGCTCGCTCCATTATTCTGGAGAACGGAGTCTTAGTCATCTTGCCCATGAGGCATGGTTTGCAAGCATCAAGTGATTCATAATCAAGTGATTCCAAAAGCCCATCAGCATAGAGTTTCTTCATGCGCTTTACACCAATATGACCTAAACGGCGGTGCCACAAATAAGTTGCACTATCATTGTTAAACTTATATCTTTTGGCTTCAATACTATGAACATGTGTATCACTACTATCAAGATTTAGTAAAAATAGACCACTCATCAAGGGTGCATGACCATAAAAGATATTACTCATATAAATAGAACAACCATTATTCTCGGATTTAAATGAATAACCGTCTCGCATTAAACAAGATCCAGATATAATGTTCATGCTCAACGCTGGCACCAAATAACAATTATTTAGGTCTAAAACTAATCCCGAAGGTAGATGTAGAGGTACCGTGCCGACGGCAATCACATCGACTTTGGAACCATTTCCCACGCGCATCATCACCTCGTCCTTAGCCAATCTTCGCTTAATCCGTAGCCCCTGTTTCGAGTTGCAAATATTAGCAACAGAACCAATATCAAATACCCAGGCGCTACTGCAAGCATTAGTTAAGTACACATCAATAACATGTATATCAAATATACCTTTCACTTTGCCATCCTTCTTCTCCACCAAATACTTGGGGCAGTTCCGCTTCTAGTGACCAGTCCCTTTGCAGTAGAAGCACTCAGTCTCAGGCTTAGGTCCAGAGTTGGGCTTCTTCACTTGAGCAGCAACTTGTTTGCTGTTCTTCTTGAAGTTCCCCTTCCTTCCTTTGCCCTTCTTCTTGAAACTGGTGGTCTTGTTAACCAGCAACACTTGATGCTCCTTCTTGATTTCTACCTCCGCGGCCTTTAGCATCGCGAAGAGCTCAGGAATTGTCTTATCCATCCATTGCATATTATAGTTCATCATGAAGCTTTTGTAGCTTGGGTGCGATGATTGAAGAACTCTATCAATGACACTATCATCAGGAAGATTAACTCCTAGTTCAGTCAAGTGGTTGTGGTACCCAGACATTCTGAGTATATGTTCACTGACAGAACTATTCTCCTCCATTTTGCAGCTATAGAACTTATTGGAGACTTCATATCTCTCAATCCGGGCATTTGCTTGAAATATTAACTTCAACTCATGGAACATCTCATATGCTCCATGACGTTCAAAACATCGTTGAAGTCCCGATTCTAAGCCGTAAAGCATGGCACACTAAACTATCGAGTAGTCATCAGCTTTGCTCTGCCAGACGTTCATAACATCTGGCGTTGCTCCTGTAGCGTGTTTTGGACCTAGCAGTGCTTCCAGGACGTAATTCTTCTGTGCAGCAATGAGGATAATCCTCAAGTTACGGACCTAGTCCGTGTAATTGCTACCATCATCTTTCAACTTAGCTTTCTCTAAGAACGCATTAAAATTCAACGGAACAACAGCACGGGCCACTTATCTACAACTACATAAACATGCAAAATACTATCAGGTACTAAGTTCATGATAAATTAAAGTTCAATTAATCATATTACTTATGAACTCCCACTTAGATAGACATCCTTCTAATCATCTAAGTGATCACGTGATCCATACCAACTAAACCATGTCCGATCATCACGTGAGATGGAGTAGTTTTCACTGGTGAACATCACTATGTTGATAATATCTACTATATGCTCGACCTTTCGGTCTTAGTGCTCCGATGCCATATCTGCATATGCTAGGCTCGTCAAGTTTAACCCGAGTATTCTGCATGTGCAAAACTGGCTTGCACCCGCTGTATGTGAACGTAGAGCTTATCACACCCAATCATCACGTGGTGTCTCGGCACGACGAACTGTCGCAGCGGTGCATACTTAGGGAGAACACTTATACCTTGAAATTTAGTGAGAGATCATCTTATAATGCTACTGCCGAACTAAGCAAAATAAGATGCATAAAGGATAAACATCACATGCAATCAACATAAGTGATATGATATGGCCATCATCATCTTGTGCCATTGGTCTCCATCTCCAAAGCACCGTCATGATCACCATCATCACCGGCTTGACACCTTGATCACCATTGAAGCATCGTTGTCGTCTCGCCAACTATTGCTTCTACGACTATCGCTACCGCTTAGTGATAAAGTAAAGCAATTACATGGCGATTGCATTTCATACAATAAAGCGACAACCATATGGCTCCTGCCAGTTGCCGATAACTGTGTTACAAAACATGATCATCTCATACAACAATTTATATAATCACGTCTTGACCATATCAAATCACAACATGCCCTGCAAAAACAAGTTAGACGTCCTCTACTTTGTTGTTGCAAGTTTTACGTGGCTGCTACGGGCTTAGCAAGAACCGTTCTTACCTATGCATCAAAACCACAACGATTTTTTGTCAAGTTTGTTGTTTTAACCTTCAACAAGGATCGGGCGTAGTCACACTCGATTCAACTAAAGTTGGAGAAACAGACACCCACTAGCCACCTGTGTGTGAAGAACGTCGGTAGAACAAGTCTCGCGTAAGCGTACGAGTAATGTTGGTCTGTGCCGCTTCATCCGACAATACCGCCGAATCAAAGTATGACATGCTGGTAAGCAGTATGACTAAGCGTACGAGTAATGTCGGTCTGTGCCGCTTCATCCGACAATACCGCCGAATCAAAGTATGACATGCTGGTAAGCAGTATGACTATTATCGCCCACAAATCTTTGTGTTCTACTCATGCATATAACATCTGCGCATAGACCTGGCTCAGATGCCACTGTTGGGGAATGCAGTAATTTGAAAAAAATTCCTACGATCATGCAAGATCTATCTAGGTGATGCATAGCAACGAGAGGGGAGAGTGTTGTCCATGTACCCTCGTAGACCGAAAGCGGAAGCGTTATGACAACGCGGTTGATGTAGTCGTACGTCTTCACGATCCGACCGGTCCTAGCACCGAAGGTACGGCACATCCGCGATCTGCACACGTTCAACTCGGTGACGTCCCACGAACTCTAGATCCAGCCGAGTTCAAGGGAGAGTTTCGTCAGCACAACGGCGTGACGACGGTGATGATGAAGTTACTGATGCAGGGCTTCGCCTAAGCACTACAACGATATGACCGAGGTGGAAATCTGCGGAGGGGGGGCACCGCACACGGCTAAACAATCAACTTGTCTGTCTATGGGGTGCCCCCTCCCCCGTATATAAAGGAGGGGAGGAGTGGAGGGCCGGCCCTCTCTATGGACCGCCCAAGGGGGAGTCCTACTCCAAGTGGGAGTAGGATTCCCCCCTTCCATAGTTGGAGTAGGAGAAGAAGGAAGAGGGAGAGGGAGAGAAGGAAAGGGGGCCGGCTCCCTTCCCAATTCGGATTGTGCTTGGGGGGGCGCCCCCATCTTGGCCGCCTCCTCCTCTCTCCCACTAAGGCCCAATAAGGCCCATTGACTCCCCGGGGGGTTCCGGTAACCTCCCGGTACTCCGGAAAATGCCCGAACTCATCCAGAACCATTCTGGTGTCCAAACATAGCCTTCCAATATATCGACCTTTATGTCTCGACCATTTCGAGACTCCTCGTCATGCCCGTGATCACATCCGGGATTCCGAACAACCTTCGGTACAACAAAACACATAAACTCATAATAGCGATCGTCATCGAACGTTAAGTGTGCGGACCCTACGGGTTTGAGAACTATGTAGACATGATCGAGATTCATCTCTGGTCAATAATCAATAGCGGAACCTGGA
The DNA here is from genome assembly GCF_018294505.1 of Triticum aestivum. Lineage (NCBI taxonomy): Eukaryota > Viridiplantae > Streptophyta > Magnoliopsida > Poales > Poaceae > Triticum > Triticum aestivum. The sequence continues at coordinate 16,847,342 of NC_057799.1, forward strand.
TGCGCATATTGGCTCTACATATTCTACGAAGATCTTTGTCGGTCAAACCGCATAACAGCATACGTTGTTCCCTTTGTCATCGGTATGTTACTTCCCCGAGATTCGATCGTCGGTATCTCAATACCTAGTTCAATCTCGTTACTGGCAAGTCTCTTTACTCGTTCCGTAATGCATCATCCCGTAACTAACCCATTAGTCACATTGCTTGCAAGGCTTATAGTGATGTGCATTACCGAGAGGGACCATTGATACCTCTCCGACAATCGGAGTGACAAATCCTAATCTTGATATATGCCAACTCAACAAACACCATCGGAGACACCTCTAGAGCATCTTTATAATCACCCATTTACGTTGTGACGTTTGATAGCACACTAAGTGTTCCTCCGGTATTCCGGAGTTGCATAATCTCATAGTCATAGGAACATGTATAAGTTATTCGATAGAACACTTCATTTTTTTAAAACTTATTTGAACTCCAGACTTTTTTGAGTCCAGTATGCACCATTCACAGCGACGTCATCAATTTGCAAATCTTTCTAACATCATTTGTTGTTTTTCATTCATTTACCGATTTGTTTAGAGACATAAATGACCGTGAAATTGAAAATCACTACAAAATGAACTCTGAAAATGTTGAAACTTGCCATGGTATCATCATTTCACCCGCATAGCATGTGCAAAAGAGTAGAGAGGGTCACAGCAAAAACTGGACGCACTTCGTGTACAGACTGGACAATCTCTTTCGGAGTATCAGGGTTTCGGACGAGAACTCATCTGTTACACGGGCACTTCATTTTTTTAAACTTATTTGAACTCCAAACTTTTTTCTGCGTTCCGTATGCACCATTCAATGCGACGTCATAAATTTCCAACACGTTCTGACATCATCTGCTGTTTGTGAGTCATTTACCGATTTGTTTAGAGAGCTAAAGCAAAAATATTCACAAAAAAACTAAATACAGCCAAAAAAACTACTCAGAAATAAATAGAAGGAAATAAATAAAGCAGAAAATAAAAAAACTTTAGTACCGGTTGGTGGCTCCAACCGGTACTAATGGGTGGGCCTTTGGTACCGGTTGGATCCAAGAACCGGTACTAAAGGGGGCCGTTTCCCGCCGCTTGACCTGGCCAAAATTGGCCGTTAGTACCGGTTGGTGCCTCCAACCGGTACTAAAGGCCCCTCCTATATATATGGCACTTACGAAAATTTCAGTTTCATCGACCGCCACTTCTTCTTCAACTGCTTCGCGCGATATCGCCGCCGCCGCGCCGTCGCCCATCGCGCGCTGCCCTTGCCGGCCCCGCCGCCCTCGCCGCCCCCGCCGTGCGCCGTCGCCCCCGCCT
>NC_057799.1:16849161-16849807 GCF_018294505.1 Triticum aestivum
GCCGTCGCCCCCGGCCCGCCGCCCGTCGCGTCGCCGTCTCGCGCCGCCGCCCGTACGCCGCCGCCCCCCGCTCGTACACACACACACACACATACACACACACACAGAGACACACACATACACACATTATTTTTACTTATTTTCTGTTTTCTGTTGTTTAGATTAATGCATGTTGAATTGTTAATTAGATGATCGAATTAGAAGAATTACGTAGATAAGAATGTTAGATGAATTAGATAGAAAAGTTATTAAATATTAATGTCAATTTTTAGATGAATTAGCTAGATATTAATTAGATATATGAGATTTGAACTAGTTGAATTAATATAACTAGTTTATTTTTAGTAAGAAAATTAATAGAAACTAGTTTATTTTTAGTAAGAAAATTTAGGTATACGAGATTATTTGAACTAGTTGAATTAATATAACTAGTTTGTTTTTAGTAATGCTTAGTTGAACCAGTTGAATTAATATAACTAGTTTATTTTTAGTAAGAAAATTTAGGTATATGAGATTTGATGATCTAATTAAAATATTACTATATATAGCTACTTTATATATTTTAGTAAGAAAATTAATACTCCCTCCGTTTCTTTTTAGTCTGCATATAACTTTTGTCTGAAGTCAAAGTATCTTTACTTTGACC
>NC_057799.1:16850049-16859717 GCF_018294505.1 Triticum aestivum
TAGAAAAAAATATCAACATTTACAAGGCCAAAGGGATGTCTTTAGATTCATTATGGAATGTAATTTCATATTATGTATATTTGATATTTTAGATGTTGATATTTTTTATACAAATTTGGTCAAAGTTGGTGAAGTTTGACTCGACACAAATCTTATATGCGAAGTAAAAAGGAACGGAGGGAGTAGAACTATTTTATTTTTAGTAAATTCTTAGTTGAATTAGTTGAATTAATAGAACTAGTTTATTTTGAGTAAGAAAATTTATGTATCTTAGATTTGATGATCTAATTAAAATATTACTATATAGAACTAGCTACTTTATTTTAGTAAGAAAAATTAATAGAACAAGTTTATTTTTAGTAAATGCTTAGTTGAATTAATAGAACTAGTTAAATTAATAGAAGTAGTTGAATTAGTTGAATTAATAGAACTAGTATGTGTTTAATATTTCACCTATATGAACATAGGAAATGTCGTTTGACGACGAAAAAGATTTCATTATGTGCGAATACTGTGAAGACCAGCGCGGCCTGTGCGACAGAAATTTCCTTGTTGATGATAGGTGCTTCAGCATCAAGCTGGATGAGACCTTCGAAGTGGATACAGTAAGTCACAACGACAAGTCTTTTTAGTAATTAAGCATGACTTATATATGCTTCATTTGCTTGAACTTATAATTTTAAATTTTCACTATTCTACTAGCGCATCTCCTGCCATGCAAGAATTTTTGTCTTGGATAAGATAGGTTTCAGTGCTATGGAAACTATGGAGGTAAAGAGAGTTTACCTGAAGACCGAGCATGGTTATACTTTCAATGTCAAATTATACAATGCAGACACATACACCTATTTTGAATGCAAAACTTGGCAAGCACTATGCAAGGCTTATGCATTTGAGCCTAATATGGTTATCACCTTTAATATTCGTCCGGAAGATGATATTGAAGCTAATACAGACATCTGGGTCGATGTGCAGACGCCTCCAGTTCTACCATTATGTGAGTTTCTCAACCATATTTATGTCTTTGATATTGTTTATTCAAAAATAGTTGACAACTAATTTCTATTGACAGCTTATTTCCATTCAAGCAAACATGTCCGGCGCTTGGTAGACAGGACCTACTACTGTCCCGGAGCTGAACTAAACTGCGAGGAGATAAATCATTATGTTTCATGGCTTGAGGATCTTCATACTGTCAAGACAAATTTTCTTCCTGCACTTAGAAATGTTAGTACTCAAAACGTGCGACCAATAGTGATCGTATTCCTGCACTTAGAAATGATTTTTACTATTTGTCCTCAATGCATCTTTTGCATACATTATTTTTGAAGCTAAACTTTCATTGCTAAGTATATTAATTACTATACGATGTTCTTCAACAGGGACTCCCGATGAAAGTTGTGCCTCAGTGGATCGAGAGTAAAGGTCGCATGTCAATGGTTAGCTTACGGCCAAGATATCTTACATTGCACATGAGTGCATTCAGGATTTCTAAAAGCGATGAATGCTTAATAGTGAAAGATTGGAGCAAAATTGTTAACGATCCCAGAGAAGTACTAGGGGGCAGCAATCAGAAGCGCAGCCCACGATTAGGAGACAGGTTCATTTGCATGCTCTAGTATGATAAATCAGGCGAGCTATACATGTTCTATGCTATTTTACCTGAGAGAGAGCAACATGAGTGATTTAGCTAGTTCATGCTCTTAGTACTTGTCCTCTCATGTCCGTGTTCCTCGTCCTCAACTTAATCTTAAAGAGTGATTTGCTTTTGTGGTGTTATGAACGCTTATAATATTATGACCATGTTGAACTCGATGATATCTTTGGTTCTGGTACAAGTGATTGTTTCTTCTTTAAGCTAGTGTTGGTGGTGATTAGATAGCGGTGATGACTATGATGATTAAATAGTGGTAATGACGACTATGATGATTTTTAGCTAGCTAGTATACTGTTGTTGATGATATGATGCAAGAGTTTTTATATTAATATGATGATGATGATGAGTTATTATATCATTTATGAAAGAAACCGCAGATTAGTTTCAGCTGGATGCATGTGGATCCTAGCTAAGTGATCAAGTATATGTGATATCCATATTATACTTGATCACTTAGCTAGGATCCACATGCATCCAGTCGAAACTAATCTGCGGTACTTTCACCTAATGATTTAACAACTCATTATAATGTAAAACAATCACTAAATTAAATTGAAAACACAAAATTAAAGGAAAAATAAAAATAAAACCAAAACACCCCCAAACATTTAGTACCGGCTCGTCCCACGTGGTGGCACGTTAGCGCCGGTTCGTGCCGAACCGGTACTAAAGGGGGGACCTTTAGTTCCCACCCTTTAGTGCCGGTTACGGAACCGGCACTAAAGGCCTTTACGAACCGGGACTAAAGCCCGGTTCTACACTAGTGAAGGGTCGTCGAGGGGCCGAGGGTTCGAGGGTCGTCGAGGGGCCGAGGGTTCGAGGGTCGAGGGTTGTCGAGGGGTCAAGGGTTCGAGGGTCGTCGAGGGTTCGAGGGCTGAGGGTCGTCGAGGGGTTGAGGGTCGAGGATCGCCGAGGGGTCGAGAGGTTGCCTATGAAGGAAATATGCCCTAGAGGCAATAATAAAGTTATTATTTATTTCCTTATATCATGATAAATGTTTATTATTCATGCTAGAATTGTATTAACCGGAAACTTGATACATGTGTGAATACATAGACAAACAGAGTGTCACTAGTATGCCTCTACTTGACTAGCTTGTTGATCAAAGATGGTTATGTTTCCTAGCCATAGACATGAGTTGTCATTTGATTAACGGGATCACATCATTAGGAGAATGATGTGATTGACTTGACCCATTCCGTTAGCTTAGCACTCGATCGTTTAGTATGTTGCTACTGCTTTCTTCATGACTTATACATGTTCCTATGACTATGAGATTATGCAACTCCCGTTTACCGGAGGAACACTTTGTGTGCTACCAAACATCACAATGTAACTGGGTGATTATAAAGGTTCTCTACAGGTGTCTTCGAAGGTACTTGTTGGGTTGGCGTATTTCGAGATTAGGATTTGTCACTCCGATTGTCGGAGAGGTATCTCTGGGCCCACTCGGTAATGCACATCACTATAAGCCTTGCAAGCATTGCAACTAATGAGCTAGTTGTGGGATGATGTATTACGGAACGAGTAAAGAGACTTGCCGGTAACAAGATTGAACTAGGTATTGAGATACTGATGATCGAATCTCGGGCAAGTAACATACCGATGACAAAGGGAACAACGTATGTTGTTATGCGGTCTGACCGATAAAGATCTTCGTAGAATATGTGGGAGCCAGTATGAGCATCCAGGTTCCGCTATTGGTTATTTACCGGAGACGTGTCTCGGTCATGTCTACATAGTTCTCGAACCCGTAGGGTCCGCACGCTTAACATTTCGATGATAGTTATATTATGAGTTTATATGTTTTGATGTACCGAAGGTTGTTCGGAGTCCCGGATGTGATCACGGACATGACGAGGAGTCTCGAAATGGTCGAGACATAAAGATTGATATATTGGAAGCCTATGTTTGGATATCGGAAGTGTTCCGGGTGAAATCGGGATTTTACCGAAGTACCGGGAGGTTACCGGAACCCCCCGACAACATAATGGGCCTTAGTGGGCCTAGGTGGAAGAGAGGAGAGGAGGCTAGGGCTGGGCCGCGCGCCCCTCCCCCCTAGTCCGAATAGGACAAGGAGAAGGGGCGGCGCCCCCCTTCCTTCTTCTCCCTCTCCTCTTTCCCCCCTCCCAAGTCCTAATCCAACTAGGAAAAAAGGGGGGAGTCCTACTCCCGGTAGGAGTAGGACTCCTCCTGGCGCGCCCCCAAGGCTGGCCGCACCTCTCCCCCTTTGATCCTTTATATATGGGGGCAAGGGGGCACCCCATAGACACAACAATTGATCATTGATCTCTTAGCCGTGTGCGGTGCCCCCCTCCACCATATTACACCTCGATAATATCATAGCGGTGCTTAGGCGAAGCCCTGCGTCGGTAGAACATCATCATCGTCACCACGCCGTCCTGCTGACGAAACTCTCCCTCAACACTCGGCTGGATCGGAGTTCGAGGGACGTCATCGAGCTGAACGTGTGCTGAACTCGGAGGTGCCGTACGTTCGGTACTTGATCGGTCGGATCATGAAGACGTACGACTACATCAACCGCGTTGTGTTAACGCTTCCGCTTTCGGTCTGCGAGGGTACGTGGACAATACTCTCCCCTCTTGTTTCTATGCATCACCATGATCTTGCGTGTGCGTAGGAATTTTTTTGAAATTACTACGTTCCCCAACAGCCTAGTATCAAAGTATTGAAGAAATCCATGGCTTCATCATTAGCCGGAAGTAACCGGGGCATGATGATACGAAGTTCTGCAAAGTTGTTCTGGAACGGAGTCCCGGATAGGATAATTCGCCTTTTGGTACGATTTTTCAGCAAAGGCCTTCCAAATAGCGATATTCGGAAGGCTCTTGCTAAACTTTGTACCAAAAAGCGAATTATCCTATCTGGGACTCCGTTCCAAAACAACTTTGGAGAGCTTCGTACCAACATGCGCCTGTTACTTTCACCTAATGATGAAGGCATGGTTTTGTTAAATCCTTTGACACTAGACAAACGTGACATGAGGGGGTCGAGGGCCAGGAAGTAGGGTAGAGGGTCGTGGATCGCCGAGCGGTCGAGGGTCATGAACTAGTGTAGAGGGTCGAGGGTCGCCGAGGGGTCGAGGGTCGAGGGTCGTGTAGGGGTCGATGGTCCAGATTTATCAAGAATGCCCCCATTATGGATGTGCACAAGTTGATCCAATTTTTTTTTTCTGAGTTCATCTATATTCTTTTATATGTCACGTTGTCTGTCAAAGTATTGAAGAAATCCATGGCTTCCTCATTAACTGGAAGTAACATGCGTATGATGCTACGAAGCTCTTCAAAGTTGTTTTGGAACTAGTTCCTAATAGAATAATTCGCCTTTTCGTACGAATTTCAGCAAAGGCGTTCCAAATAGCGATATTCGGAAGGATCTTGCTGAACTTTGTACCAAAAAGCGAATTATTCTATCGGGAACTCCATTCCAAACCAACTTTGAAGAGCTTCGTACCATTATGCGCCTGTCATTTCCGGCTAATGATGAAGTCACGGTTTTCTTGAATTCTTTGACACTAGACAATGTGACATATAGAAGGGTAGATGAGATCAGGAAAAATATGGACCATTTTCTGCACATCGAGAATGGCGTCATTTTATTAAATCCCTTGTCGGTCCGGACGTCGGACAATCATGAGAGAGGTGGTCCGGCCCAAACCCTAGAAGCTCTGCCGACGCCACCCAAATTTACCAAGTTAAAAGAGCGTTCTCGTCGAGGCCACCCCAAACCCTAGAAGCGTTGCCGAGGCCACCCCAAACCGTAGAAGCGTCGAGGCCACTAATATGATTCCTTGTTGTGATTAGCTAGCTAGGTCTACGTTTGCCACTAATATATCCATCTGTCATGTTTGTATATTAATTGCCATGTTGTAATATTTGCAGAAACTATGGAGCACTGAGACTTGGAAGCATAATAGGTGTTGGGGGACATAATCCTCGCCGGAGGTGATGTCATGTCGTATCTCAACGACACCGATGGTCTGGAAGGAGAGGGTGAAGAAGGCTACCGTGATTGAACAATGCAGGAGGAAGGACATGATTATGATGGCTCCACTGACCGAATGTCGGTGGAAGAAGGAGACCGTCATGACGGCTCCGGTGACCGAACGGAGTCCGGCCAGGTATATATATTAATTAAGACCGTGCTGACTAGCTAATTGATGCATTAATTGTTTTCGTATGTACATATATTAACTCTCTTCTTTCTTCTTTTCTAGCCCTCTGGATTGAGCAAAACTTCGTTAACGAGACGAGGCCCAAAGAAAAAGTTGCGTCAGGATGAAAGATTCACGATCACAGCAATCGCGTGCGATGGCCAACCGATTGAACCCATCCGGACCAAGGAGGCATTTTCTGCTCAGTGCGGGGTTCTTGTTAGGGACATGATCCCAATCAGCATCGACCAATGGTATAAGCCTAAGAACGAAGACCCTCAGGTGTCTTATGTCAACGATAGGCAGAAAGATGATCTTTGGACCGCGTTGAAGGCAAATTTCACCCTACCGCCAGAGGAGGATCCGAAGAAGCCAGCTATAGAGCCATTGGTCAAGGCTCATGCTCTTAAGAAGATGGCAAATCTATTCAGGAGGTGGAAGAATGAGTTGAAAACAACGTTTGTCGACAAAGACAATACTCCAGAATTCACCGGCCGATTTGAGAAGATAAGAGATCACTAGGACGCATTCGTGGCCCACAAGACATCGGAGAAGAGTAAGAACATGTCAGCGACAAACAAGAAAAATGCTGCAAAGAAGGAGCTTCACCATCGCACGGGGTCAGGTGGCTACCTCAAAGCCCGGCCGTTGTGGGACAAGGCTGAGAATGACCTGGTTGATAAAGGGGTCGAACCAAAGACATTGCACTGGCCAGACCGTTCAAGGACTTGGTTCTTCGGGGTTGGGGGAACATTGGACCCTGAAACAGGGAAGTGCGTTTGGACGAACAAGCAACTGCAAATACCCATCACGAAGCTTCAGGAGTATATCGCCGCAGCGCAGCAAGGGACGATCGTTCCCGACAGAGAGAACGACGAGCTCACACTGGCCCTCGGGAATCCTGAGCACCCTGGACGGATACGAGGCACGCCAGGCTCCGTTTCGTGGAAGGCTGGGTTTCCCGAGGCAGGCGGTTACAAAACCCGGGAGAGGAGGAGGAAAGTGGAGCAGACCGAACTGCAGAAGCTGCACGCAAGGGTACAAGCGCTAGAGGAACAGCAAGCAGTTCACAACAAGCGACCTGCCGAAGCTACCCCAGAAGCTACCCTGCCATCTCAGCGGAGAAGCAGCGTGGCATCCATCGAGCTGCTTCAGGAGCCTGTCTTCAAAGCTCTTGCTAGCTACCCCGTGGATGCTATAACGGAGGCTCAAGATTGCCACCTTATGACGCAATAGCAGAACTTCAAAGTCAGGGCTGCTGTTGGCTCCGCTCCACCTCCTGAACCGGAAGCAACTTTTCACTGACGTCCGATTCCAGAAGGATATGCTATTGTGATGGTGGACGAAATAACGGAGGGATTTGAGGAGCTCGAGCTTGACCACCCTACCGGTGAAGGGGAGACTCGGCTGGGTCTTGCTCTGAAGACTCCATGCCTATGGCGGAAGGAGCTCATCAACCTTCCGAACTGGACGCCTCCTCCTCCTCCTCCTCTGGCGAGTCAGGGCACTCCGCCTCCTCCTCCGGCGAGTGATCAGGGCACTCCACCTCCTTCTCCGGCGCGTGGCGGCACTCCACCTCCTTCTCCGCCTACGCTGGCGTGTCCGAGCAGCCTGCCTCCTCCTCCGCCTCGTCAGCAAGGGCGGAAGAGAACCGACGCCACTCTGGCTGCTCCGACACGTCGTAGCACTCCGCCTCCTTCTCTGCCTCGTAAGCAACAAAGGAAGACAGCCGCCACCGCTCTGGCCGCTCCGACGTCTAGCAGTACAGCCAGAGGCGGGAGGCAATACAGATTCGATCCATCTCTCAAGCCTCTAGAGAAGTTACCATACGAGAGGACCGTGGAGGGAAACGCAGAGATCTGTCAAGCCTATGTGAAGGACTTCTTTGAAACGCAAAGAGCTAATAAACATCCACCTCCGGAGGAGAAGATAGATCCGGTGAAATTGAAGCGCACTTTGGATGCCCTGAAGCGACCAGCACCGCCTCCGCCAGATGAGAACCATGTCTGGGCTCTTAAAAAGGCCGCGCAAGAAGCGCTCCAGTCGGGAACTACTTCAAGTGAAAAAAGGCTACAAGAACGAAGAAGTGGGAAAAAAATTCCCCATCTCGGCGAACAGGCGAACCAATCATGCCCCCCGCTGAAGGTGTCTAGCGATATCGTTGCAAATCTGCCGGGGATGCTGCCCGGTACCAATCCTGGTGATTACCGGACCGACTCTGCACATTTTGATACAATGGAGATGGACGAACTCAAATACCGGTAAGGGAGGCCTCTCGTCAAACCTTGTCATCCTCCTCTAACAACGATGATGCGAAGATTCCATAAGTGGTACATGGACACCTGCAAGTCTGGGAAGGATATTTTGACCTGAGAGTTAAAGAGGAGCACGACCTCGTTGGAATTGACCTGTTCTCTGTTCCATTTGAGGAGTTCTTCCAGTTTATCAATCAAAAGGCCCTCGATAAAATAATCATCACTTGCTATTGTCTGTATTTTCTACTTCTGTAATTAAGTCTCTATATATAGCTCAGCTCTTTCATTGCATGTATATATAATTATCCTCACTATATTATGCAGATTGAAGATTGTCGAATGCAAGAAAAGACAAATGTATGATATTGGGTTCATTAACACAAATCTCATAGATGACTGGACGATTAAACATGATGCCAAAGAAGCCGAGGCCAACTTGCTAAAATCGTTGCTTCAAAATCAAAACAAATATAAAATACTCTTTCCTTACAACTTCAAGTGAGTGTTACTGTCTTGTGCATATTCGGTTTCCCTTATTACTCGAGGTTAATGTAATTGATGAATTATGCCTGCGTGCGCAGCTTCCACTTTATTTTCCTAGAGATTGAGCTTGAGCAGGGACTAGTAATCGTGTTAGACTCAAGACGAAAAGATCCCAAGGAGTATACGGTCATGACTGAAATGCTCGAGAAGTAAGTTCATTTCCTCATATCGCACCATATCGGCAACTTTGTTCATTTCCTCATATCAAGTAATAATTATTTTTTTTGTCTCGGAGGGTTTGGAAATTGTTCACCACAGAAGCTCCGGGACTGCCGAGGAAGCTGTGATTTACACACCCGAAAATAAGTACTACTAGCTAGTTCCACGCATCTCCCATTGATTCTAGCTAGTTTCATCAATACCATTTATAATGCTTTATTATCTGTTTGATTGACCTCTATTTCTCGTAAAGTGGTTGTGGCAGGAAGGCGGGAATAATTTTTGTGGATACTACGTTTGCGAGTACATCTACAACGCGACGACCTCTAAGCGGGGCTACTCTAAAGAAGATTTTGAAGTGCGTAAGCAATAATATTCACAATTTTATTTTATTACCATCATTTGTGCTGAGTTTCATTCATATATATGTATTGACCCCCTTCTTCAAATTAGCTTTGGGAGCTGCGGAATGAACTCCTACCACAAGATCGCATAAAAGCAATTCAAGAGGAATTGGCGGGATTCTTTCTTGACCACGTCATAGATTAAGACGGAGAATACCATGTGGAAGTTGACATCATATGCTAGGGATTGTAAGAGATCTTATATTGTATATATGTAGCTAGTAGCGTCGGATAGATGTACGAAAACTTGTTGTTCGACCAATCTCTTGGAGAAAGAGAGGTCGATCACTTCTCTTTGTATATGTTCATGACGATCTTGTGTACTTAATGGTTTCCTTCATTTGCTTACTAGCTAGCGTGTCGAGTCCTCTCTATACGTATGGTACGTAGCGTCGACCAAGCACGGAGATAAGAGAGGACACTTCTCTCTATTACCTAGCTAACACAATATATGAAACCCCTAAATTAACCCTACA
>NC_057799.1:16860006-16885174 GCF_018294505.1 Triticum aestivum
GGTTGGTGCTAACAACCGGGACAAAAGGCCCTCCTGCCTGAGCAAGCCGTAGCGGCCACGTGGAGCTCCATCTGTCCCGGTTCGTATAAGAACCGGGACTAAAAGTATTGGGCTTTAGTACCGACCCTTTAGTCTCGGTTCCCGAATGGGACAAATGGACCTTATGAACCGGGACAAATGGCCTTTTTCTACTAATGTACTATCATAATGTTTGATGAATAGACTGAAAGTTTTCCTCGCAAATAAACATCCCGGGGATAATAAAATATGAACACTGAAAATGTCTGGTTATACTTCTACACCACCAAACAAAATCAATTAATATACAACACAAGTACACAACCAATTGTAGGTATCGTCCCAAAATACTGGCTAAACCTAAATTTTTGCTATTACCCCAAACCTAACAAATACCATTACAGATCACCAGAATTGTAGTAACATATGTACCATTTCCCTTGTGTGCTCCGGCGACTCGGGTGAAGCGTGTGGCGCACGCAGGGAAAGGCCATGTCGTATGTTCTCGCTGACTATGCACTCACCGCCCAGAGACGTAGGTCGTTGCTTCGATTTTAATTTGGATGTCGGCCTTTTGAATTCCGTGTGCATCTTCTTGAATGCCTACACGCTTGGTAGTACGTGCTGGACGGTGGGGAATGCAGTGGCCTGACAATTCTTGGGAAGCATCCGGTGAAAAAGTCTAGCCGGTGCGATCTACTGGTGGCTTTGCCTGTTTGACTTTAGATCATGTTAGTAATACTTTATTTAATTACTGACAGCTAAACAACACCTGCATTGGTAAATGCCTATCTACAGCTGGAGTATCTCATCCTTCACAATCTGCATGCTCCTTTTTCTCCAGCGATTCCCATTGCTATTTCCTGAAAGCTGTACAGAACCTAGAAGATCAATAAGGGATGCTTTGCAACGAATTATTTGTGATCAGAAGTGCTGATATGAAGAAAAATAAATAAAGAGCGCAGGACAATTTTCCCTTTTTATGTTTATTTGTGTCTTTGTGTTTCTTAGAGGATCTCTAGCAGACCCCTTAAAACGGGGCGGCCCGTAAAAATACAGCGACTATACGGATTTGGCCCCTTTTTTGGGCTAGGCCTGCAAACCGCACCCCCGCCCCCCGCGCAGTATATGTATGGGTTTGCGGTCGATATACGGGTCGAAACCCTATCCGCGTGCCACTGCAATTCCCAATCCCCCATCTGGATGTCTCGCCGCCGGCAACTTCAATTCGCCCTCTCCTCTCTCCATGTGGCGCGTAATGTGGTCGGCGGGCCGCGGCGCCAGCGGTGGAGACGACCCCGAGCGGAGGCCCTGCGTCACTGCCGACGCCGCGAGGAAAAGGAGCGCCCGAAGGTACACCAACAACGGGCTCTCGCCACCGCCGTCGCTCATTCGCCGCGAGACAGAGGAGTACGACCGCAAGAAGGCGCTTCGTCACGCGCTTTGCGCGGGAGGAGGAGGAGGCGGAGCGGCGCCGTCGACGGGATGCCGATATCGACAGAATGTTCCTCAAGCAGGGGATCACGATGGCGTAGGAGTTCGCGGCTTACATGGAAGAGTGGCGCCTCGTAGCCAAGAAGAAGGACGAGGTCTACGTCGACCTCGTCTCCGACGACGTGGACTGAGCTCCTCTGCCGCCACAACATCGCCGCCGCAATTCCCCCGACTCTGGCGAGCCCAGTTCTGTAATTAGGGTTATGGTGGCGCCTGCTCCTCCAAATATTAGTTGTAAAAATTCTACTTTGGATGACTCTTTAAGATGTTCAAGTGCTGGTAGTTCTACTGAACTAGTTCAATTTCTCGCGCGAATGTGTGATTTCAAATTTTGCGGGTTCATATTCGGTTGTTGTTCTGCCGCGGCTATTTTCGGCCCGTATCCAAAGACAGCCACAAACTGTGAATGCGCTATAAGGGTCCGCAATATATATAAAGGGTCTGCTAGAGATGCTCTTAAGCATATATAGTGCGTCAAGTGTTAACAAAGCATCAATGGATAGAAACTTACCTTCAAGTTTACGTTTTAGGTCCAGTTTGAATAGATCTAGAATTTTTACCCACATAACAATAAGGGGCCTAAAACCATCTCCATGCCATAGCATAAACCCTCGTTCGGCTCCCAAGAAGGCCAGCTTAGTTTTGTCAGAGGACACCGTGGGGAAGCTCAGATTGGTCCCATCAATAATAGAAAGTACTCCAGTTAGTCAACTGCAAACTTTGTTATTCCCACTTGAGCTTTGCTTCAAGTCACTTTTATTCAATTTATACCAACCTCTTCATCAACCAGCCAAAGATATCCAGCTCATTATATATTCGACGAATCCAATGCTATGCTATGTTAGATTTCGTTTACAGTTTGTCAGACACACTGGTCACCCACTGGCCCAATTCACTTGTCTATATAAGTGTACGTACACCATTTCAAACAGCACACTCACCCACACTTAACAGTTAACACCGGTAGAAGTAGAATACCATGGCGCGACGAGCAAGGAGGGCTCGTCTCCTAGCCTCACTAGTAGAAGCTTTCTATATCATCCTCGCAGTTTCCCCGGTAGCAAGTGACATGACAGACAACCTTGACCTACTATGGGGCAACACACAGGTAGAGTACGATAGCAGCGGCCGCCAAACCGTTTCCCTGTCCCTCGACCGCTGGACGACCTCTGCATTCCGCTCCAAGAGCATGCACCTCTTCGGGAGGTTCGACATGGACATCAAGCTCGTCCCCAGAGACTCGGCCGGCACCATCACCACGCTCTATGTAAGTGATCCTGAAGTGAACCTGCTAGATTTCATGCCACTCATGTTATTGGTTTGCAGATGCTGACAGTCGATGCATGCAGCCATATGTATCCTCGGGTTAACCATTAGTTCCTTGTGCTGCAGATGCTGACAGAGGGGCCATGGGAAGAACACGATGAGGTCGACCTCGAATTCCTGGGCAACAGCTCCGGCGAGCCATACACCTTGCACACAAACATTTACGCCAGGGGAAGAGGCGGCCGGGAGAAGCAGTACCGGCTTTGGTTTGATCCCACTCAAGATTTCCACACCTACTCCATCCTCTGGAACCCAAAGGAGATACTGTAAGTTTCCCTCTTGCTATCCGGCTAATATAACTAGTTCTTCGTAATTTCCAGCATACATATGTGGTGCTAGTAGCGCAGTTTTAACATGTCGTCTTACCTCATCTTTTCACATGACAGTTAAGAGATGGAGTATAAGCTCAAAAAATATGCATTCTATGTAACATCGTTGATTTCGTTAAGTAGTGGACCTCATTCTAAAAGTGTTGTGATAGTGGTACTAAGCAACTCTGGAATTTAAAAGCACTAATTAAACCCAAATCACCTCTGTGTGCAGGATACTTGTCGATGGCACGCCGGTCCGGCAGATGAAGAACCAACAAAGAAAAGATATCCCTTTCCCGCTGTACCAGCCAATGAGGCTGTACAGCAGCATCTGGAACGCCGAGGACTGGGCGACGCAGGGTGGGCGCGTCAAGACCGACTGGTCCCAGGCGCCGTTCACCTCGCTCTTCCGGAACTACAGCGCCGTTTCCTGCGTCTCGCAGAAGACCGCCTGGATCTGTGGCCGAGGTTCCAGTGACAGCAGCTGGTTCACCCACGTCTTGGATGAAGTGGGGCAACGGAAGCTCATGGAGGTGGACGAGAAACACAAGATTTATGATTACTGCGTTGACTCGAGGAGGTACCCTAATGGGTATCCCCCAGAGTGTGGGTCACAGTAGTAGACTAGTAGGAGTGGTTATTATAGTGGTTACAAAGAGGGAAATGAGTATCAAATGATTCGGTCAGTTAGCTCTTTCCTAGTTTGAATAGTACCAAGAGGGAAAGGGGTATGTATTACATGCTGAGGCTTCTTCACATAGGCATGGTAGTATGTCCTAGAAAAGTAGTCCATTTATTCGATTGATGGTGATTGGTGAGAGGCATTGTAAGAGGGACAATATTAACTAGTACTAGTAATACATTTTTTAAGTTTTTATTTGACGTGCATGCGCGTGAATCCTCTCTAATTTAGTTTAACTCGGGAAGTTCAGATGACAGACTCGTTAATATACCCTTGCATGTGCGTGTGGTTTTCCATAGTGATCCTGATTCCTGAAGTGATAAGACAAGATGTGGTTATGGGAGAAGCTTTTGTCGTCTAATTCTCTCGTTACTCGGAACTCGGAAGTTGTAGCCAAAAGCTCAATTTGAATCATATAGGAAATATCTACGCTGCTTCAGACTTATAGCATACAGTCAAAGCAAAATATTGGCTCTAGCAGCTTGAGAAGAAAAACAGAAGAAGGGCGTTGCACTTGACAGAAGATGAGAGTTAGAAGGACCAGACCAGCTTGTTGTGTGAACGGTTTGCTTCAATGGAACGTCCTCGAGCAACCATAAACGTCGAGAGTTAATCAGGGAAATACAGCGGCGATCAGGTGTCACCTATAGCAGAACTTATGTAAACTAGCATTTTCCGCCGGTTCGCACATGCCAATGCCATGGAGCTCTTTATACTTCAAATGCTAGTTCCTGCAATACCTGCACAGTTTGTCGGGGTAGGAACTGAAGGAACGGGAGAAGGGAAAGCAAAATCTGATAGATTTGAATAAATGCTTATGCACCTAAAAAGCAGAATCAGGGACATGTGAGTAACAACTAACAAGCAGGGAACAAGCAAATGGAAGAGGTTTATAATATTGAGCTTTTCCATTTCAAAATAATATTGAGCTTTTTACACCATAAAAAGCTTGGTCGGTGCTTGGTCCAGTCAGGAATCTATGGCTAGTTAGACACTACCACACCATTTATCAATAAATGCATGTTGTCCGCTGTGAAAATCGATCAAATCGAACAGCTTATGAAAGTTCGGCAAACAGGACCCTAGTTTAAAACTTTTATCAAATCCGAAAATTTTGCTCAGCTCAGCTATTCCGGCCCTAAACTTGGCTAGACCAGCACCACATATCTCAGCGTTAATAAAAACTTAATAAATACCCCCTCCGTTCTAAAATAACTGTCTCAACTTTGTACTAAATTTATTATAATGTTGTACTCTCTTATATAAAATTTGGCCAAAGTCTCAACGTTTGCAATACGAAGTCAATATTATCAGATGCACCATGAAATGTATTTACTATATAATTTTAGTATTGTAGATGTTCATATTTTTTGATATAAATTTGGTCAAACTTTTTGTTGTTTGACTTCAACCAAATTTTATATGCGGAGTAAAAAGAAATAGAGGGAGTACTAAAGTTGAGATATGTAATTATTTTGAGATGGAAGGAGTAGGAGTAGTTATGCAATGCGATATGACTGATGCAGGTCGTGTTACAACTATTGATGAAAGGATGATAATCGTGATGAATTAATCGAGTAACGCTGCATAAACACTTGTGCACCTGATATACAGTTTTGCTAAGTCTCAATCAGTGCTATATTCCTTTGATCTTGCATGGAGATTTGTACACAAATTTTCTTTTCAGTTTTCTTTTTTTTTTATTCTTATACTATATCACTTGACTGAGACTTGATACTGCAGTGCAAGAATTATTGGTAGCAGCCACATTTCACAATCATTCCAATAATATAACATCAATATCTAGCAACCATATTTCTTAATAATGAGAACGGTCACGGTTGGTGTCGACAACTTGCTTGCAGCAATGGCCTGCTCTGTAGCACGTACGATGACGATTGAGTAACAGCGTTACTACACCCTGTCAAGAGCTAGACAGAGAGACCGGAACCTCTTTTTTTTTTACGAAACCTCGTCAGAGGGAGCTCCCGCATTGCATATAGAAGAAAAGAGTTGGTCCGGTTAATAAGGGAAACTGGACCAAAAAACCATACATGGCATCGGTTAATTAAGGGAAACCGGCGAAGACCCCACACACCGGACTAGCACTCAAGGGACATCGTCCGAGCTAGATACAAGGGTGCCGAGGCCCAAGACCATCGTCAACACAACATACCCGACCAAGACAACCACTGCAACCTCAAGAACATGCCTACGACAAGAAGTGAACTCGCACCTAACCTTATGAAAAATGAGATCAACCATTGGCCTCCACCAATGCACGAATTGCCTGGATCGACGTCGGCGTAAGCGGTTTCTTGTACATCCGAAGATAAGAGTTCATCTTCTCTTGCACATCCTCCTCGGAGCCTTTCTTAGATGTCATCCCCTTCGGCGGTTCCCCATAAGCCTCCGCCAACCTATATTCAGCGCGCTTGGCAGTAGGAATATTGCCGTTTCTGTTCTTCTTATCCAAACGTCCACTACGCCTCTCGGAACAAGTAGATGCACCGTCAATCTGCATATGAATCGGTTCTTCGAGCAAGGACCCCGGCGCCGCGCAACTGAAACTGCTTAGGAACTCATCCAACATGGTGGTAGATGGCGCACCAATATCACCAAGTGGCTCCTCGGACCCAGAAGACAACATATTGGTAGTGCCCCCTGAAGCAAGCGTCACCGAAGAGGAGACAAAGGGAGGCACCTCGCCAACCAAACCATCAGGCAAGGCCACCTCAATATGCTCCATATTATTGCTCGATGTGACTATCTCAGCAACCTTAGCTTGCTCCTCCTCACCTTGAATTACAATCTCGTGTAGAACTACATCCACCACTGGAAGAACATCTGCAGGTAGTGCCATAGTTGCCAGAACCTCAGACGAGCACCCGGCCACTCCCGCGTCACTGACATCCTTACCATCGGCAACAACAAAGGGTGCCGTCTCATCATGCTCGCACCAGGGAGGAGGCAAATCCAAAGGCGCCAAGGAAGAAGATCCCCCACCGTTCCCCATATTCCCTCCCTCTCGCACCTCAAGAGACTGATTGAAGGCCGGCAAATCAACAAATTTGCCACTGATAGCCTCCAGCCGCTCCAAGAGGCCCGAGACCTGGGCCGCCCAACCCTGCAAAGCAACGGCCATGTCGCGGAGGGGTTGAACAACCTCCTCCGCACGAGCGGTAACCAAAGCCTGCAACTCGGCACGTAGCGCCTCGGTCTGAGCTGCAAAGAGGGGTTTTAGCAGTCCCAAATCAGCAGCCAAGGTCGACTCGTCGGGGTCGGACAGACCTGAACAAGGGGCGCCGGAATTGCTACAAGGGACCCCTTGGACGAGCCTAGTCGGAGCAGCAACAACAGAGGCCCACGAACGCTTCTGCAACCGCAGTGAAGGAGCTTGGGGCGGGTGTGTGGGGAGGTGAGGAGCAGCCGGCGGCAACAGGGCGCTGTGGAGATGACCATGGCTGGCAGGGAGGTGGTCCGGACAGCCACGCTCGCGATACCCAGCGCGGCCGCAGCCCAGGCAGGTGATAGGCCGACGACAGTCGGCGACGAAGTGGTCCTCTGCCAAGCAACGGAAGCAGAGCCCATAAGCTCTCCGCTTGAAAGCGAGGACGCGGTCGGTCTCCTTCTTGCGGGGCGGGGCAGGTAGCCTCTCCAACCTCCGGCGATGCTGGCCCCCGACCTCCACCCACCCCTTCTCCGTAGATGCCTGCGATGCGTCGGTCACCACCGGCGGCGTGAAGTTCGGGGGGAGCCGATCTGGAGGTGGTGGCAGCTTGAGCGGAGGGAGGATCCCAAGGCAACCCTCGGAGTGCGCGCGAGAGTCCCCGTCTTCATCCTCAGCACCGGCAGTCAGCAGCTCTCGATCTGGATCGGCAGGGGAGCTAGGACGGTGGGGAGGGGTGGGGGAGTTGGTGGCTGGGGAGGGATCAGAGGGGGTGTGGTTGGTGGTGGGAGAGGAGGCCATGGTTAGGGGTGGAGGACGGGAGGCGAGCTAAGCCGCCGCCGCGGCGGCGGCGGCGGCGGCGGAGTCGCGGGAGCTAGGTCGCGGGAGCTAGGGTGCTCTTTCTCCAAGGAATATATTGGAACTTGAGCCTGTCAAGCATGAGACCGGAACCTTTGAACCTGGCCTTGGTGATGGCGTCGATCCTCCGTGCAGTCTCCGGCGACAGATGGTTCTTCCAATCCCCGACGAGGCCGCGCCGGAAGAACCAACTGTTCTCCATCGTACCGAGCAGGAGTTCCGTCTTGCCGACGCCTGATCACGTCGAGCGCAGTCATGTGGTCGAACGAGCAGAGGTTGACGATGGCGTCGACGGCACCCGCCTCCTCCTCCTCCTCCATGGCGAACGGGCGCCCGATGAACTCCGCCAGCTTCCGCACGCACGCGGCAGGGTCCTGGCTCATCTCCTCGTACCTGAGGAAGAGGACCCGCTCCGGCTGCGCCAGGTGCGCGCGCCAGTACCCGAGGACATGGTCCCAGTGCGGCCCGGAGAGCGTGGCGCCGTCGCAGAAGAAACCGGCGGCGGTCTTGACGGAGAGCGGCTCCATCCCGTCCCTGGCCCTGTACTTGTTGACGAAGCTCCATTGCGAGACCAGGGCGTCCTTGGGGTCGCGGCACACGTACACGACCTTGCAGCCGGACGCGGGCACGGACCCCGGCAGCGACACAAACGGGGCGTGCGTGGCGAAGAGACTGGGGTCCGTGAGCTCGTCGAGGCCAGGGATTTGGTTCGGCACGTAGAGCTGGTACTCGAGGAACTTGACGCACTCGTGTGGGCCGAGGGAGTTGAGTGGGTGGCCGGAGCCGCCGGCCGCGGGGTGCTCCCTCCGGTGCACCGTGGAGTAAAGCATCGCTTTTATCCACGTCGTGCCGGACTTGGGGCGCCGTGGCGATGACGATGTCCGAGGGGCGCGTGGGGCACCATCGTGGAGAGCATCGGCGCCAGGGGGGCATACCAGCCGTTGGCGGTAGAGCGGGTGATTGGTAAGAGATGGCGTGGTCGGCCATGATGACACCACGTTGGTGAACTTGTGGTAGAGGAGCTCTTCGTTGGATCTGGCGTCGTCTTGTTGCCGCGATGATGTTTCCACCGAGGAAGAAGAAGACATTATATATATTGCGTGTGAGAAGAAGACTGGTACACGTTTACTTACTTATTTGAACCCGTCGTAGTATTCATCAACTACTACCCTGGGCGCCTTGGCGGACTTCCTTGCCTGCTTTACTAGGCGAGCTAGCGTCGACCTGGTGAATTTACCAGCCTTGTCGCTCACCCGGAGATGCACCTCCTGGAGTCCGGCAAGGTTGTCCATGCCGAAGACACCTTCCAGCACCTTGAAACTCATCTCAAGCCGCCCGACCACCGGCATGGCCTTCTCTGAGAAGATCAGCAGGGGCAGGACAGGCGTGGCGAAGCGGAGCAGCTTTAGGGCCTCGAATCCTCCATCTGGGACGACGATCTCACCTTCAGAGTCAGATTTGTTCTTGTGAAGGATGTCACCGAAGTATGGAACCTCCTTTGCTGCACTGAAGGAGAAGGTGAGAGAAAACAGCGACGGTAGCTTGCTCAGAAGCTCGATAGTGTCAGTCCGGAGGACTGTCATGGAAAGAGTTAACTTGCTGAGGTCGCTCAGTTGTTGGATCCACTGAGGAAATTTGGTCAGCATGCCGTGCAGCTCAAGCCCGGTGAGGTACTTGGGAGGTGAAGTCAGAGAATCTAGTGAGTTGAGCAAGTCTGAGGCCTGGTCATCTATGGAAAGAGTCTTGAGTGAGCAGCCACCAAGGTATTCGATGGAGGAAACAAATGTTTTGAAGCTTGGATCCTTCTCTTGGATGTTCAGCTTGTAAATGGTAAGCTTCTTCAACCCGGTGTATTCATGGAGGTCCGGCATACCACTAGATCCTCCAACAATCTCAATCCCTGAAAGTATACGGAGGGATTTCATTGGCTTCTTCCCAATTTCTTGAGGCAACTTGAGTGTTTCTCGTGTGTGTTTGTTTCCCCCAAGTATGTCACTTATCTTCTCAAGCTGGACAATAGAATCAGGCAGTTCTCTGACATTTGTCTCCCGTATATCAAGAGTTTCCAAATGCTTGAGCCTTCCAATTTTGGAAGGAAGCTCTTTAATGTCTGTCCTCCGGAGGTTCAAGAACTTCACAAGCAGCATTTTGGATATTGCTTTCACATGATGCTTCTTGAAGCCCTTGCAGCCTTGAAGATCAAGCACTTGCACTATTCCAAACTTGAAAGAGAGGGAAGACAACTGGTTCAAGCTCCCGAATACAGTCACTGATCGAACATGAGACAAGTTGATTTTGCAAGGATAGCCTCCGGACCTTGTTCCTTGGCGTTGGCATCAGCCAGTGCCCACCAACTACAGTGATGAAATTCTCTTCACTTGACTTGGATATGATATACTCAAGAACCATGTCATGAACTTGGCAGGTCTTCACTTTCCCATTGCTGCTGTGCTCCACAGCTCGTATTATTTTCCTTCTAATGAGCTGATTGAAGTACGTCTCTGCAAGTTCCTTGATACTCTGCCCATGCTTCTCACTCACAAAACCTTCTGCGATCAACCGTCGGGTCAGCCGCTTCCTACTAATTTTGCTCGCCTTTGGAAATACACTCAGATACAATGAGCAAGTCTTGAGATCACCGGGCAAATCATTGTAGCAGAAACTGACCCCCAAATTTGCGGTACAGCGCCATGGCGATGGTGGTCTTGCCTACGCCACCGAATCCGACGAGGGACAGCACGCGCCTCGCCTTGTTGGGATCTTTCACCCACCGCTCGAGATCGCTGATGGCGTCAGCCATGCCCACGGGTTCCTTCACGCCCACAAGCTGACAGCCCGACACCTGGTTCTCGGCGGCGAGATATGCGGCTTCGCCGGCAGATCTCCCCCCGATCTTGCCCGGATCCGGGTCGCGGACGCCGTACCTGGTGCGCCGTGTGCCCACGTGCTCGGCCCGGTTCTTGAGCTCGGCGATCTTCACGGCGATCTCGCGTCGAGGATACCACGTCAGGATGCCGTGGACCCACACGTTGACGGAGGAGCAGCAGCCGCCGCCGCCGCCGCCAGGGTCGTCGGGAAGCCGGTGGGCGAAGTCGTCGACGCAGTCCTCGATGTCGTAGGCGATGTCGCGGATCTGCTTCGCCCAGTCCTGGATCTGGGCGTCGTGGTCCTCGTCGCCGGTGCCGAGGTTGGTGAGGAAGGCCTGCATGCTGCAGAGCTCGTCGCTGATGTACTGGATGTCGCCGCGGACGCCCCGGATCAGAGCGTACTCCTGGGCTAGCAGGCTGCCCAGCTTGCTCACCAGAGACTTCACGGTGGATTGCGAGGCTCCCACCACCAGATCCATTTCCGCGTTGACTCTCCCTGCAAACTCTGCCACCCCAATGGCGATGATGGATGCTTACGGTGTGCTCAGAAATTAGTGCTGAAGCTCAAGCCGAAGGGCACACACACGGCATTATGGTAGAGAAGGTCAACTGGAAACTTCAGGCGCGAGTAGATTGGACACACAGGTTTGATATTCCCAAATTCCAGGTTTTCTTATTTTCGTGGTATATTCTGAACTAATAATTAAACCCATTAAGGGCATCTCCAACGGTTATAAGATATGTGTCGGTAAATTTGCCACCTAGGACATAGTGATGATGTGGCATTTAATAAATTCGGAGAGAGAGCAAAGTTGTATGTAGATTAACCAACAACCTTTGAACAAGCTCCAAGGTGAAATAGAGAGCAATCACATCTATTTTCTCATCATCTATTGGATAACTTAGAGATTGGAGTAGTTGTATGATAGCTTGTTGGTTGATGACATGGACATTTTACCAACAAGACTAACATACAACCTGTTGGAGATGCCCTAAGCTACGCGTGAAGGGCGGCCAACCAGCTATGCCATGTGGCGCAAGCTGGTTGGCCGTGGTGCGAAATCTTTTGAATTTTTTTTAGATGAAGGTGTGGATTATTTTTTTAATGTATTTCTTTTTCTTTTTAGATGGAGGTGAAGACCTCCGTTATATTTTGAGTGGAGGGTTATGCAAAGTGGCACTCGCACGTAGGCTGCGGTGGTAAATTTTCTTTTTTTAGACGAATGTGAGGATTTTTTTCTGAAATGTTTTTTTTTAGACGAAGGCGAGGACTCTATGTATTTTTTTAAATGAAAATGTGCGTACAACTTTCTCTCAAGCGGCGCCACAGAGTGGCGTCACAACCACTAGTATTCATATAAGGGGTGGAACACCCAAGAGCTCGTGTGCATTTTCCCTCACGACAGCTTCTAAGGTGGACCTAACTAAAATATATTATTTTCTATCAATAGTTCACCCCACTGCTCTATCAGAGCCTAGGCCGTGTATGCGTGCTAACAGGCCGGCCCAGCTGGCATGGCCCATTTGGCCAGCTATATGCTCTATCCCTCATCTCTGAAGGCAGCCTCTAAGCTATGAGGCGTCGCTTAGGCATAGAGACAACCAGATTGAACTTATCATGAGGTTCAAAATGGTCAGGATAATTCCATACGTCTTCGGAAAGGTAATCCGGATTCACACCAACTTCAACAAAAGTGCATGTCAGTGTTTAAATTATCAAAAGAAACTTGTAAATTCATTAATGATGAAATACAAGTTTTTTGGTGGGAAGAGAGTGAAGAGAAAAAGAAGATGCATTAGTTTGCATGGTGAAAGATGTGCATTCTGAAGAAGAAATGGGGGTATGGAGTTTAGGAATCTTCACAGTTTTTATCTTGCTATGTTAGCACAACACGCTCTGCACCTACAGCACGGGAGATACATGCACCAGCGAGCGCGCTGGAAAACATTGCCAGAGCGCGACTCGAGCATGCACCATACGACAACGAGAACCACGGGCACACCCTTGTCGTCCGGGAACACACTAGCCTTCTCATCCTCCCTGAACTGCTTGAGCAAGCCCCTCGCGTGATCCATGAGCAATGGCACAGTCATGAATCGGGTGGCGATCTCGCGGGCGATGGCGACCTTGACCGTATCGGTGTCGGCCTAGTCGTCAACAATCCTCTCTCAGTCGTTTTCTCCGCCATCGATGACGACGATAGGCGGCGGCAGCGATGAGCGGCGCGAGCAGGGCGGTTGGTTGGTTGGTTTGGGACTTGAGAGAGATGAGGGTGAGAGAGAGACGAGAGAGATGAGTGGTGGAGTGGAGGCGGCTATTGAATAAACCCGGTGATTCTTTGAGTACTCTTCCATTCCTGCGGATACTACATGTGAACAAGACAAGAGTTTGCACACTGGTTGACTCACTGCGCCACCTCAAACTTCTGAAATACTTGGATCTAAGCAACACAGACGTGTCTGCATTACCAGACTACATTGGCGAGATGAAATGCTTGCAGTGCATCTGCCTTCAAGGCTGTCAAGATCTGACATGTCTTCCCAGGAGCATTGTGAATCTAGAGAGGTTGAGGTTTCTCGACCTCTCCGGAGCACAGGTGATGACAGTACCAAGAGACTTCGGAAGGCTTGTCAATTTGGTGTCGCTGAAGGGATTTCCAGCATATACTGATACTGCAAAAAGTTGGTGCACCGTGCAAGAGCTTGGGCCACTTCACCATCTTATGCATCTTACAGTAAGAGGGCCAGAGAATATATCTTCCAGCTCAATGGATACATCTGCGAATCTTGCTGAGAAGAGGTGTCTTAGGTCATTGTGGTTATATTGCACTAGCAGTCATGCATACGAGCAGCACAGGCAAGAGGTATATGACGAGCTCCGCCCTTCGCCCTCATTGGAAGATCTTACTATCACATGATATTTTGGAAGGCAGCTCCCAGGGTGGCTGTTGTCATCAGATCTCGAGAACTTGAGGCTACTCAAGCTTGAGAACCTCCGCTCATGCACACAACTCCCATGTAGTTTTGTGCAGCTTCCCAATTTGGAGTCGCTGTGCATTAAACATGCTCTATCCATCAGGCGCATTGGAGAAGAATTCCTCGACCTACTGCGACCTTAGTAAGTGATTCTGACGAGGAAATGGATATCCGTGGTCTTCATTCTGCTTCCATGGCAACCTCTAGTATTGTGTTCCCCAAGCTGAAGAAGCTAGTTTTCTATGGAATGCTGCAATGGAAAGAGTGGGACTGGGATGTGAAATTGGAGGCTATGCGTGCCCTAGAAAGTCTACAAATCAGCAGGTGCAGATTGAGCCATCTCCCTCCTGGCCTTGCAGGTCAGACAATGGCGTTGAGAGTGATCAAAATAGAAAAGGCCAAGGATCTCATCTCCGTAGAGAACTTCTGTTCAGTTGTGGAGCTTTATTTGCATTCCAACTCCAGTTTAGAGAAGATTGCCAATCTTTCTAATTTGAAAAAACTTAGGGTATCCAAATGTCCGAAGCTGCAGGTATTAGAGGAGGTGAAGGCACTGTCAAGCATCGAACTGAAAGATCATGAAATGAGAACACTCCCAGAATATCTGCAGGTTTTGCAGTTAAGTCGGCTGCAAATTGACTGCAACTTGAAACTTTTGCAATCCATCTCTCGTAAAGACGCTGCTTTAGAGTGGGAGAAAGTTAGCCACATCAAACAAGTGGAGGCCTATGCAGACGGATATGAGCAGAATAAGTTTTTTTTTCAACAAAGAGCAATATATTAATATCAAGATGATAAATACATCCGGTCTCTATGACAACACAATGTTAGGAGATAAGCACAATAAGAGGTGCAGCGTGCTATATACAAAAAAGACTGGAAGCTTTGTCGCATATATGGGAGACTCTCCCAACTTTGCAGGTATATGATGCATCTCCATATGTCTTTATTGTTCATGTGCTCTATATCCCTTTTAAATCTAGGGGCAAAAAAACTGCAGATCATGGCATCAGTTGATAGATAGATACATGCTAGTTTCATTGGTTTTCACGTGTAATTGTGTAATGCCATTTCACTGAAAGCTCTTTCTTTTGCTTGAAGCAGCGGAGGAATCAGAAAGTTCGTTGGAGAATCAAGAGTAATCGCCGGGGAGTACATACTGTGGTGGATCCTGGTCGCCTCATCCAGAAGCAGCTTCTGAAGTTATTCACCTCTAATGTTCTATGGCAAATTGGCAATGCATTACATACTGTGTAAACCCTCTTGTATCCTTCCTGCCGCGCATGAAGTGACTATCTAGCTAGGAAGGTGCATACTGAAGCTTGCTGGGTTTGTGCTACATTTGTATATTGAGATATTTGTAAAATACTGAACCGGAATCTGTCGATGCTTGGCATTATGTCCTTAATTAACAGTGTTTATTTATGTACTGATTTTCATGAGGAAGTTCTCTTCCATCTGAAAGATGTGCAAATTCCACTGAAAAAGTGTCCAAATAACGTCTCGGGCTCTCATATACACTAGTGCAGAAGCACGTGCCAATGTGCATACAGTTTCAGTCTGAAACCAACAGCATAGTAAGAACCGGTGTATTCAGCCTGAAATAGGACAAGTAGTTGTAGTTGAGAGCAGTAACCAGAGCAGGGGGTCGACTAGCACCCCATGAATCGGGATACAGAGCTGGAGCAGATCACGCACCTTCGGGAGTCGGCGGGAAGCCCGGCGGCAAGGTACGGGCGGTGAGACCCGATCTGGAATCTGAACCCCGTGCGAGAGAGACGGAAGCTCGCGAGGAAGCAAATGGAATGGCGCTGGTAGAGGTGCCACAGTTAAAGGTGGCGGAGAGATGGATGCCCCGTCGCCGGTGCCCGGCCAGGCAGATTCGGCGGCAGCGACTTGGCGAGTTTGCTTTTTTTTAGGCTCGGCGAGTCTGGGCTGTGTGCACAGAGAGGGATGTGCCTGCAGTGGGCCTGTGGGCATGTTTGATAGCCCGCATACATCTTAGTCAGGCCCGCGCAAGAATAATTTGGCCCCTTTGATTAGCCGAAATCACTACTTAAGAAGTACTTGTTTCAAATATCACTCCACCTCCTTATGTTGCGACAAGTGGTGCACCGTACGCGCGCCACTTATCCCAACATGGGAGTTTTCCCTTTCTTCGTATATCTGTTTATTAAAAACGTTTTATCTCTTAAACAGTGCGACCAAATCTTGAACCGTTTTCACCATTGGATTTCTCGCATCAAGATCTTTAAAACTAGATCCCATGTTGTTAGGTTTTGGCGAACAATTTTTTCACAAAAAACAAGATGGAAAAACCGAACTGAGAGCACCTTTTTTTCTTTCCAAAAGAGGAACGGCCGTGCCTCTCGCGAAAGGGGAAAACAGAAAATCTGTTTTTTTTTTGTTTTCGAGAGGCACAGCGAAAGCACAACTGCGCCTATCACGGAAGGAAAAAACAGAAAACGTGTGTTTTTTCGTTTTCGAGAGACCGTGCCTCTCACGGAAGGAAAAAACAGAAAACATGTGTTTTTTTTCAGTTTTCGAGAGCCCTGCCTTGCGCGGAAGGGAAAAACAGAAAACTTGTGTTTTTTGGGTTTCCGAGAGGCATGGCGAAAGCACAACCGTACCTCCGTGGAAGCAAAACCGTGTCTCTTGTAAAAAGAAAGAAAAAAAAAGAACTTTTTTTCGTTTCTGAGAGGCACGTCCGTGCCTCTTGCAAAAGCAAAACCATGCCTCTCGCGGAAGTAAAACCGTGCCTCTCGCGGAATAAAAAAAGGAAAACATGTTTTTTTTTATTTCCGAGAGGCACAACCATGCCTCTCGCGAAAGCAAAAAACCTGTCTACCGCGGAAGCAAAAAAACACAATTTTTTCGCGCAATTTATTATTGTTTTTTTTGTTTTTTTATAAAAGCTAAGGAAACCGGTGGAAAACAAAAAAGTCAAAAGAAAAACCATTTAAAAAGTTGGAAACGTGTGCGGAAAAAATAAAAAAATAAAATCCAGAGGGAGTGCGCCACTAAGCCCATCCCCAATTGATCGTTGTGAGACTCTCGAAGGAGAGCTCGTCAACTAGTTGCTCTCTTGATTGCCTACATTCACTGTTGAACTTGCATAGCATCGACCTTAA
The DNA here is from genome assembly GCF_018294505.1 of Triticum aestivum. Classification (NCBI taxonomy): domain Eukaryota; kingdom Viridiplantae; phylum Streptophyta; class Magnoliopsida; order Poales; family Poaceae; genus Triticum; species Triticum aestivum. Next base: position 16,876,839 of record NC_057799.1, read on the forward strand.
AGCATCTTTGGGCCCGTCTCGCTCGGAACACTCAAATCGACCGAGGCAGGTTGGACGTTTTGTCTGAAATTTCCTGTTTGACGCTATTTGCGTCTAACTGTCATGGTAACACACATAGTGAGGACGTTAAGCGAACGACTGGGACGGCCCATCTGATACGAGGATCCAACCCAATGATACAGATCACAGGGAAGATCCTCTTGGAGTTTTGCCCGATCTTTCACAACGAGTCAATCGATAAGAATCCTTCCAATAACGCCGATGAACGTCACCTGAAAAAGAGGAACGAATCCAGCAAGCAACGAGGAGATAATCTACATGCCTCAAACATGAGCCTGATAATCCTTGATGAACACGAGAACCCTCGCAATAATCTTTATTACAAACCGATAAATGGCATCACCGTCCCCGGAGGGATGCTTCACCAAGAACACACACACGATCGTTTTTAGACTAAAATTCTCAACTGCCTAAACCTAATGCGCCCCAGCTCCTTATATGGAGGGGTGAGGCGCCTAACCTAATGGGCCTCGACCTGACTTGGTTGGACAAGCCCAAAACCAAGTCAAAACTTACAATTATTAAAAATCTAATTATTAAAAATAACAACGACACGCCTAGCTTGGTGGAGTCCTGAAATTGGGCTTCACCTCCTCCGCCGTGCCCGTATCATCCTCCCTCCCTTGAGAAAGTGTTGTCCTCAACGCGTGAGGGTGTGCTGGAAAGGGTGGCGTGATATCAACAAAAGCATCACGCATCTTCGCCATCTTCAAGTCTCGCCTGCCTACCACTCCACATCCTCCCTCTTGGTCTGCTCGACTTGGTTCAGCAGTGGGTGCCTTTCTTCTCCACACACGCCTGGGCATAGGCGCCACCTGTTGGGGATCGTTGCAGAAATTTAAAATTTTCTACGCATCACCAAGATCCATCTATGGAGTTTACTAGCAACGAGAGGGAAGGAGTGCATCTACATACCCTTGTAGATCGCGAGCGGAAGCGTTCAAGTGAACGAGGTTGATGGAGTCGTACTCGTCGTGATCCAAATCACCGATGACCGAGCGCCGAACGGACGACACCTCCGCGTTCAACACACGTACGGAGCAGCGACGTCTCCTCCTTCTTGATCCAGCAAGGGGGAAGGAGTGGTTGATGGAGATCCAGCAGCACGACGGCGTGGTGGTGGAAGTAGAGGGGATCTCGGCAGGGCTTCGCCAAGCTCAGCGAGAGGGAGAGGTGTTACCGGAGGGAGAGGGAGCCGCCAGGGGCTGTGGTGCGGCTGCCCTCCCTCCCCCCTCCTATATATAGGCCTCCTGGGGGGGCGCCGGCCCTGGGAGATCTGATCTCCAGGGGGGCGGCGGCCAAGGGGTGGCTTCCCCCCCAAGCCAAGTGGGGGGCGCCCCCACCCCTAGGGTTTCCAACCCTAGGCGCAGGGGGAGGCCCAAGGGGGGGCGCACCAGCCCACCAGGGGCTGGTTCCCCTCCCACTTCAGCCCATGGGGCCCTCCGGGATAGGTGGCCCCACCCGGTGGACCCCCGGGACCCTTCCGGTGGTCCCGGTACAATACCGGTAACCCCCGAAACTTTCCCGGTGGCCGAAACTGGACTTCCTATATATAATTCTTCACCTCCGGACCATTCCGGAACTCCTCGTGACGTCCGGGATCTCATACGGGACTCCGAACAACTTTCTGGTTACCGCATACTAATATCTCTACAACCCTAGCGTCACCAAACCTTAAGTGTGTAGACCCTACGGGTTCGGGAGACATGCAGACATGACCGAGACGACTCTCCGATCAATAACCAACAGCGGGATCTGGATACCCATGTTGGCTCCCACATGTTCCACGATGATCTCATTGGATGAACCATGATGTCGAGGATTCAATCAATCCCGTATACAATTCCCTTTGTCAATCGGTACGTTACTTGCCCGAGATTCGATCGTCGGTATCCCAATACCTCGTTCAATCTCGTTACCGGCAAGTCACTTTACTCGTACCGTAATGCAGATCCCGTGACCAACCACTTGGTCACTTTGAGCTCAATATGATGATGCATTACCGAGTGGGCCCAGAGATACCTCTCTGTCAAACGGAGTGACAAATCCCAGTCTCGATTCGTGCCAACCCAACAGACACTTTCGGAGATACCCGTAGTGCACCTTTATAGCCACCCAGTTACGTTGTGACGTTTGGCACACCCAAAGCACTCCTACAGTATCCGGGAGTTGCACAATCTCATGGTCTAAGGAAATGATACTTGACAATTGGAAAAGCTCTAGCAAACGAACTACACGATCTTTGTGCTATGCTTAGGATTGGGTCTTGTCCATCACATCATTCTCCTAATGATGTGATCCCGTTATCAATGACATCCAATGTCCATAGTCAGGAAACCATGACTATCTGTTGATCAACGAGCTCGTCAACTAGAGGCTTACTAGGGACACGTTGTGGTCTATGTATTCACACATGTATTACGATTTCCGGATAACACAATTATAGCATGAACAATAGACAATTATCATGAACAAGGAAATATAAGAATAACCATTTTATTATTGCCTCTAGGGCATATTTCCAACAGTCTCCCACTTGCACTAGAGTCAATAATCTAGTTACATTGTGATGAATCGAACACCCATAGAGTTCTGGTGTTGATCATGTTTTGCTCTAGGGAGAGGTTTAGTCAACGGATCTGCTACATTCAGGTCCGTATGTACTTTACAAATATCTATGTCTCCATTTCGAACATTTTCACGAATGGAGTTGAAGCGACGCTTGATATGCCTGGTCTTCCTGTGAAACCTGGGCTCCTTGGCAAGGGCAATAGCTCCAGTGTTGTCACAGAAGAGAGTCATCGGGCCCGACGCATTGGGAATCACCCCTAGGTCGGTAATGAACTCATTTATCCAGATTGCTTCCTGTGCTGCCTCTGAGGCCGCCATGTACTCCGCTTCACATGTAGATCCCGCCACGACGCTTTGCTTGCAACTGCACCAGCTTACTGCCCCTCCATTCAAAACATACACGTATCCGGTTTGTGACTTAGAGTCATCCAGATCTGTGTCGAAGCTAGCGTCGACGTAACCCTTTACGACGAGCTCTTCGTCTCCTCCATATACGAGAAACATATCCTTAGTCCTTTTCAGGTACTTCAGGATATTCTTGACCGCTGTCCAGTGTTCCATGCCGGGATTACTTTGGTACCTTCCTACCAAACTTACGGCAAGGTTTACATCAGGTCTGGTACACAGCATGGCATACATAATAGACCCTATGGCCGAGGCATAGGGGATGACACTCATCTTTTCTCTATCTTCTGTCGTGGTCGGGCATTGAGCCGTGCTCAATTGCACTCCTTGCAATACAGGCAAGAACCCCTTCTTGGATTGATCCATATTGAACTTCTTCAATATCTTGTCAAGGTACGTACTCTGTGAAAGACCAATGAGGCGTCTTGATCTATCTCTATAGATCTTGATGCCTAATATATAAGCAGCTTCTCCAAGGTCCTTCATTGAAAAACACTTATTCAAGTAGGCCTTTATACTTTCCAAGAATTCTATATCATTTCCCATCAATAGTATGTCATCCACATATAATAAGAGAAATGCTACAGAGCTCCCACTCACTTTCTTGTAAACACAGGCTTCTCCATAAGTCTGTGTAAACCCAAACGCTTTGATCATTTCATCAAATCGAATGTTCCAACTCCGAGATGCTTGCACCAGCCCATAGATGGAGCGCTGGAGCTTGCATACCTTGTTAGCATTCTTAGGAAAGACAAAACCTTCCGGCTGCATCATATACAATTCTTCCTTAAGAAAGCCGTTAAGGAATGCCGTTTTGACGTCCATTGGCCATATCTCATAATCATAGAATGCGGCAATTGCTAACATGATTCGGACGGACTTCAGCTTCGCTACGGGTGAGAAAGTCTCATCGTAGTCAACCCCTTGAACTTGTCGATAACCCTTAGCGACAAGTCGAGCCTTATAGATGGTCACATTACCATCCGCGTCTGTCTTCTTCTTAAAGATCCATTTGTTTTCTATCGCTCGCCGATCATCGGGCAAGTCAGTCAAAGTCCATACTTCGTTTTCATACATGGATCCTATCTCGGATTTCATGGCTTCTAGCCATTTGTCGGAATCTGGGCCCGCCATTGCTTTTTCATAGTTCGAAGGTTCACCGTTGTCTAACAACATGATTTCCAGGATAGGGTTGCCGTACCACTCTGGTGCGGAACGTGTCCTTGTGGACCTACGAAGTTCAGCAGTAACTTGATCCGAAGCTTCATGATCATCATCATTAACTTCCTCCCCAGTCGGTGCAGGCACCACAGGAACATCTTCCCGCGCTGCGCTACTTTCCGGTTCGAAAGGGGTGACTATCACCTCATCAAGTTCCACTTTCCTCCCACTTATTTCTTTCGAGAGAAACTCTTTCTCCAGAAAGGACCCGTTCTTGGCAAAAAAGATCTTGCCTTCGGATCTGAGGTAGAAGGTATACCCAATGGTTTCCTTGGGGTATCCTATGAAGACGCATTTCTCCGACTTGGGTTCAAGCTTTTCAGGTTGAAGTTTCTTGACATAAGCATCGCATCCCCAAACTTTTAGAAACGACAGCTTAGGTTTCTTCCCAAACCATAATTCATACGGTGTCGTCTCAACGGATTTCGACGGAGCCCTATTTAAAGTGAGTGCGGCAGTCTCTAAAGCATAGCCCCAAAATGAGAGCGGTAGATCGGTAAGAGACATCATAGATCGCACCATATCCAATAGAGTGCGATTACGACGTTCGGACACACCGTTACGCTGAGGTGTTCCAGGCGGCGTGAGTTGTGAAACGATTCCACATTCCCTTAAGTGCGTACCAAATTCGTGACTTAAATATTCTCCCCCACGATCTGATTGTAAGAACTTTATCTTTCGGTCACGTTGATTCTCCACCTCATTCTGAAATTACTTGAACTTTTCAAAGGTCTCAGACTTGTGTTTCATTAGGTAGACATACCCATATCTACTTAAGTCATCAGTGAGAGTGAGAACATAATGATAGCCACCGCGAGCCTCAACACTCATTGGACCGCACACATCGGTATGTATGATTTCCAATAAGTTGGTTGCTCGCTCCATTGTTCCGGAGAACGGAGTCTTGGTCATCTTACCCATGAGGCATGGTTCGCACATGTCAAATGATTCGTAATCAAGAAACTCTAAAAGTCCATCAGCATGGAGCTTCTTCATGCGCTTGACACCAATGTGACCAAGGCGGCAGTGCCACAAGTATGTGGGACTATCGTAATCAACTTTACATCTTTTGGTATTCACACTATGAATATGTGTAACATCACGTTCGAGATTCATTAAGAATAAACCATTGACCAGCGGGGCATGACCATAAAACATATCTCTCATATAAATAGAACAACCATTATTCTCGGATTTAAATGAGTAGCCATCTCGCATTAAACGAGATCCGAATACAATGTTCATGCTCAAAGCTGGCACTAAATAACAATTATTGAGGTTTAAAACTAATCCCGTAGGTAAATGCAGAGGTAGCATGCCGACGACGATCACATCGACCTTGGAACCATTCCCGACGCGCATCGTCACCTCGTCCTTCGCCAGTCTCCGCTTATTCCGCAGCTCCTGTTTTGAGTTACAAATATGAGCAACCGCACCGGTATCAAATATGCAGGAGCTACTACGAGTACTGGTAAGGTACAGATCAATTACATGTATATCACATATACCTTTGGTGTTGCAGGCCTTCTTGTCCGCTAAGTATTTGGGGCAGTTCCGCTTCCAGTGACCACTTCCCTTGCAATAAAAGCACTCAGTCTCAGGCTTGGGTCCATTCTTTGGCTTCTTCCCGGTAACTGCCTTACCGGGCACGGCAACTCCCTTGCCGTCCTTCTTGAAGCTCTTCTTACCCTTGCCTTTCTTGAACTTAGTGGTTTTATTCACCATTAACACTTGATGTTCCTTTCTGATCTCCACCTCCGCTGATTTCAGCATTGAATATACCTCAGGGATGGTCTTTTCCATCCCCTGCATATTGAAGTTCATCACAAAGCTCTTGTAGCTCGGTGGAAGCGACTGAAGGATTCTGTCAATCACCGCGTCATCCGGGAGATTAACTCCCAGCTGAGTCAAGCGGTTGTGCAACCCAAACATTCTGAGTATGTGCTCACTGACAGAACTGTTTTCCTCCATCTTGAAACTAAAGAACTTGTCGGAGACTTCATATCTCTCGACCCGGGCATGAGCTTGGAAAACCATTTTCAGCTGTTCGAACATCTCATATGATCCGTGTTGCTCAAAACGCTTTTGGAGCCCCGGTTCTAAGCTGTAAAGCATGCTGCACTGAACGAGGGAGTAATCATCAGCACGTGACTGCCAAGCGTTCATAACGTCTTGGTTCTCTGGGATGGGTGCATCACCTAGCGGTGCTTCTAGGACATAATCTTTCTTGGCAGCTATGAGGATGATCCTCAGGTTCCGGACCCAGTCCATATAGTTGCTGCCATCATCTTTTAGCTTGGTTTTCTCTAGGAATGCGTTGAAGTTGAGGGCAACGTGGGCCATTTGATCTACAAGAGATATTGTAAAGATTTTAGACTAAGTTCATGATAATTAAGTTCATCTAATCAAATTATTCAATGAACTCCCACTCAGATAGACATCCCTCTAGTCATCTAAGTGAAACATGATCCGAGTCAACTAGGCTGTGTCCGATCATCACGTGAGACAGACTAGTCAGCATCGGTGAACATCTTCATGTTGATCGTATCTTCTATACGACTCATGCTCGACCTTTCGGTCTTCCGTGTTCCGAGGCCATGTCTGTACATGCTAGGCTCGTCAAGTCAACCTAAGTGTATTGTGTGTGTTCCGAGGCCATGTCTGTACATGCTAGGCTCGTCAACACCCGTTGTATGCGAACGTTAGAATCTATCACACCCGATCATCACGTGGTGCTTCGAAACAACGAACCTTCGCAACGGTGCCCAGTTAGGGGGAACACTTTCTTGAAATTATTATAAGGGATCATCTTACTTACTACCGTCGTTCTAAGCAAATAAGATGTAAAACATGATAAACATCACATGCAATCAAATAGTGACATGATATGGCCAATATCATTTTGCTCCTTTCGATCTCCATCTTCGGGGCGCCATGATCATCTTCGTCACCGGCATGACACCATGATCTCCATCATCATGATCTCCATCATCGTGTCTTCATGAAGTTGTCACGCCAATGATTACTTCTACTTCTGCGGCTAACGTGTTTAGCAATAAAGTAAAGTAATTTACATGGCGTTATTCAATGACACGCAGGTCATACAAAAATAAAGACAACTCCTATGGCTCCTGCCGGTTGTCATACTCATCGACATGCAAGTCGTGATTCCTATTACAAGAACATGATCAATCTCATACATCACATATATCATTCATCACATCTTCTGGCCATATCACATCACAAAGCATATGCTGCAAAAACAAGTTAGACGTCGTCTAATTGTTGTTGCATGTTTTTACGTGGCTTCTATAGGTTTCTAGCAAGAACGTTTCTTACCTACGTTAAACCACAACGTGATATGCCAATTACTATTTACCCTTCATAAGGACCCTTTTCATCGAATCCGGTCCGACTAAAGTGGGAGAGACAGACACCCGCTAGCCACCTTATGCAACTAGTGCATGTCAGTCGGTGGAACCTGTCTCACGTAAGCGTACCTGTAAGGTCGGTCCGGGCCGCTTCATCCCACGATGCCGCCGAATCAAGATACAACTAGTAGCGGCAAGTAAATTGACATGATCTACGCCCACAACAATCTTGTGTTCTACTCGTGCATAGTAACTACGCATAGACCTAGCTCATGATGCCACTGTTGGGGATCGTTGCAGAAATTTAAATTTTTCTACGCATCACCAAGATCCATCTATGGAGTTTACTAGCAACGAGAGGGAAGGAGTGCATCTACATACCCTTGTAGATCGCGAGCGGAAGCGTTCAAGTGAACGAGGTTGATGGAGTCGTACTCGTCGTGATCCAAATCACCGATGACTGAGCGCCGAACGGACGGCACCTCCGCGTTCAACACACGTATGGAGCAGCGACGTCTCCTCCTTCTTGATCCAGCAAGGGGGAAGGAGAGGTTGATGGAGATCGAGCAGCATGACGGCGTGGTGGTGGAAGTAGCGGGGATCTCGGCAGGGCTTCGCCAAGCTGAGCGAGAGGGAGAGGTGTTACGGGAGGGAGAGGGAGGCTCCAGGGGTTGTGGTGCGGCTGCCCTCCCTCCCCCTCCTATATAT
>NC_057799.1:16885450-16896481 GCF_018294505.1 Triticum aestivum
AAGTGGGGGCGCCCCCACCCCTAGGGTTTCCAACCCTAGGCGCAGGGGGAGGCCTAAGGGGAGGCGCACCAGCCCACCAGGGGCTGGTTCCCCTCCCACTTCAGCCCATGGGGCCCTCCGGGATAGGTGGCCCCACCCGATGGACCACCGGGACCCTTCCGGTGGTCCCGGTACAATACCGGTAACCCCCGAAACTTTCCCGGTGGCCGAAACTGGACTTCCTATATATAATTCTTCACCTCCGGACCATTCCGGAACTCCTCGTGACGTCCGGGATCTCATACGGGACTCCGAACAACTTTCGGGTTACCGCATACTAATATCTCTACAACCCTAGGGTCACCGAACCTTAAGTGTGTAGACCCTACGGGTTCGGGAGACATGCAGACATGACCGAGACGACTCTCCGATCAATAACCAACAGCGGGATCTGGATACCCATGTTGGCTCCCACATGTTCCACGATGATCTCATCGGATGAACCACGATGTCGAGGATTCAATCAATCCCGTATACAATTCCCTTTGTCAATCGGTACGTTACTTGCCCGAGATTCGATCGTCGGTATCCCAATACCTCGTTCAATCTTGTTACCGGCAAGTCACTTTACTCGTACCATAATGCATGATCCCGTGACCAACCACTTGGTCACTTTGAGCCATTTTGATGATGCATTACCGAGTGGGCCCAGAGATACCTCTCCGTCAAACGGAGTGACAAATCCCAGTCTCGATTCGTGCCAACCCAACAGACACTTTCGGAGATACCCGTAGTGCACCTTTATAGCCACCCAGTTACGTTGCGACGTTTGGCACACCCAAAGCACTCCTACGGTATCCGGGAGTTGCACAATCTCATGGTCTAAGGAAATGATACTTGACAATTGGAAAAGCTCTAGCAAACGAACTACACGATGTTTGTGCTATGCTTTGGATTGGGTCTTGTCCATCACATCATTCTCCTAATGATGTGATCCCGTTATCAATGACATCCAATGTCCATAGTCAGGAAACCATGACTATCTGTTGATCAACGAGCTAGTCAACTAGAGGCTTACTAGGGACACGTTGTGGTCTATGTATTCACACATGTATTACGATTTCCGGATAACACAATTATAGCATGAACAATAGACAATTATCATGAACAATGAAATATAATAATAACCATTTTATTATTGCCTCTAGGGCATATTTCCAACACCACCACCTTCTTCTTCTTGTCCACCTTTGCTGGAACCCTTTGTTGCTGAACATGAACCTGCTTTGCACTACCCTGCAAAAAATGAGTAATGCATGGGCCACACAACTGACGAATCCATCCTTGCCTTTGTGCATCCGCACTGCTGCTCCAACCAACGCCTCACAGGTGTGCTAACAAAACTGCGCTTGTCGCCCCGCAGCACCACATGCACTGCGACATGATCAACACAAATATCATTAGTCTGAACACCTATGTCAACACAAACTGGAATTGTAACACATGCTGCAACGTCCTTCCTCTTATCAGAAAGAGGTTGTACTTCAACTGGCTTGTCACTAGCAAGAACAACAGGCTTGTCATCGACAGGTATAGCTGAAACAATATCAACAATGTCGCTCTCACTACAAAAAAATACACTTCCGTGATGATACGTGTTTGTCACAGTAGGTCACGTTTTCTGTCATGCATGTACATCCATGACGATTTTATGACAGAATCAAGATAGTCATACCTGTGCTGTCGTAGAAGTATTCCATGACATACCAAAATTATCATCACGGAAGTGTCCACTTCCATGACGATAAATCATGCGTCATAAAAGTGCTTTCGTCAAGGGTGACCGAGACGTGGCATCCACCGTAACGAAACGCCGTTAAGCTATCGGGTCCGGTTTTGGATCCGATAACCCATTAACAGCCCCGAACAATGGGGATTTTCCACGTGTAAAATCATCATTGGCTGGAGGAAACACGGGTTGGCTCACCGTTGGGACAAATGTCATCCACTCATTGGACCGAAGGCGCCTATGATACGTCAACACGTGGCGCGGCCCAATAGAGGCCCATTCCTGTGAAAAGGACGGCCTGTTTAACTTGGTCAAAAGGTGGCGGGCCGGCCCACGGAAAGCCTGTTAACGGCCTGTTCGCATATAGCCCATTTACAACCCGCTAACCCAGGGCCCGTTACGACGTATCCGAAATAGTCCCAGTAGCCTCATCTGGACCGTCCAATATGATTCCAGCCCGTTTTAAGTTCTGGCCCATGTATGGCCCATGACGTCTTTCGGCCCATATGAGGCCCTTTGTAACTCTTGGCCCATTAACGGCCCGTGGCGAAACTGGCCCGTAATGAACAGTGTATCACTTTATACCCATTCACGGCCCATTATTCCATTGGGCCGTTTCCAGCCCATGTTAACTTTCGGCCTTCTCAGGGCCCATTTATTCTTGGGCTCATTTCCAGCATTCGGTTACTTACGGCCCGTTACTGTCATTTTCTGCTTGTGGGCCAAATTCAGCCCGTTGTTACAGTTGGCCCATTTGTGGCCTGTTAATACGTTGGGCCGTTTTCATGTAAAAAAACCCGTTGGGCTGTTTTCATAGAGTTATCAAATACGGCCTATTAACGGCCCGTTATGGTCCACGAATAGTACGGCCCATGATTGACGAAATGATTATACGCCCCTTAGAAGGTCCATGGATCCTACGACCCTTAGAAGGCCAATGGATCCTACGGCCCGTAGAAGGCCCATGGATCGTACGACCCGTAGAAGGCCCATGGATCCTATGGCCTGTAGAAGGCCCATGGATCCTAAGGCCCGTATAAAAGACAAATGGATCCTACGGCCCGTAGAAGGCCCATGGATCATACGGCCCGCAGGAGGCCCATGGTTACAACAGTCCGTGTGTTGCCATGATTATTGTGGCCTAGTTACCAAAAATAGGTTATTGTGGCCACTAGAAAAACACGGAAAAAGAACTGCAGTGACTACAAGCAAACAACTAAACAAGACAATAAGGAAATAAATAAGCAAGCAACTAACGCTAGCCTATGACCGCTATTACACATATTACTTCCACTGGGCATCAAAGTTCGCCACCAGTGCAAATATAGGGAACAAAGCAGCATATTACATACACTGGCCGTCAAAATTGGCCACCAGTGCAAATAAACGCGGCAGCAAAACAAGAGCATAACTGAAACAACTTCAGAAGAGCTCAAGAAACGTTATCCTGGGTATCCACCATGCTGGCAATAAGCTTAGCAAGCTTATTAGCTTTGTCCTGTTTGGCGCTAAAATCCTCCAAAACTTGTTGTTGCACCAGAAACTATGCATCTGAATGCTCCAGGGACTTCCGTAGTCCTTCCGCTTCTTGTCGCAGCACAGCTGATCGATGTATTTCAGCTTGTAGTTGTGACTCAAGAAACCGAACTGATTCAGGCAGTGAGTTTGAATAGCTTGTGCAAGCGGTAGTGGCCAGTAACTCGAACACTAAACCAAGACAGGACTTTGGGGTTGTCTCACTGTCTTCAAGATAGTCTTCCTTAGCTGTTTTATCAGCTTTGTTGGAGACCAACAAGGATGTCTCACTATCCTGAACCTTATCTGCATTACTTCCTTTACCATTGCTTAATAAGGCGCTCTTCCCCAATATTCTGTCAGCATTCTAAAAGAAGAAACAAGCAGACACATAATAGGTTTAGCATGACCTAGTATATGAAACTCATTTTGGTGAACCAGTTCATTAGTAAGGTGGACAGGTTTAAACTACCAAGTCTTCTATTGCCAAGTACTAGTACATAATAAAAGCATCAAACAAACATATATCTATGTCCTATGGTCACTGCATTGTCTTGCCAAATAAAAATAGAGACACGGTTCAAATCATATCAGTTTAAGACAAAGCAGTACTGAAAGAATACAAAGCGTGGGAAACTACACGGCACAACAAGATTTTAGATGGGTACCACGGGTCTACATGTACAACAACACTATTGGCTCTATTGTGATGCTAGTAATGTGCATGATATGAGAAGTCAACTGTATACACAATTGAAATTGAAATCAACAGAGCTGTTGATAAGAGCAAACCTGCTAAAGAAACATGCGTGAACATACCTGCTGTGCCATTGGAGTTTTGATTGGATCCTTCAATTTAAAAATAAGTTTTTATGAGTAAATACAGTGACCCAAGAGCAAAGCACTATGCAAGATAGCAATCATAGTTAAAAAAGGCGCGCCTAAGCGAGCGCTTAAGCGTGCCTAGGCTCTAGGCGTTGGCAAAACGCATTGCGCATAACTATGCTTAATCTGTGCATAACTGCGCATAAGCATGCACTTTGGTCAGTAAAGCGCAAGGCGGTGGCAAAATGCACAATTAACGCCTAGCGCTTTTTTGAACTATGATAGCAATGGAATCTTAAATTAGAATAGTTGTTCTTCAGGTTTAGGCACTTGTTCTACATGAACAAAGTACAGTAAGATGTAAGAATATAGTACTTAAAAATAGAAAATGAGCTCATAGACCTTACCACATTCTTGGTTTGGGACCAGTACAGAACAAGGCGTTCCCAGTCATCGTCCAGTAAATGTGTCTCAGGAGAACGTAAGAGAATTTGATGAGTTTCTTTGCCGGTGAAGTACGTTTTCTTTAGGTAATTCTGATACTGCCACCAAGCATTCTTGAAGATAGCAGAGGTATTGGCACAGGTTACCTCATCCTGAGTTTCCAAATCGGTCCTTCTATATAGAGAAAAATGGAAAAAATTGTTGTATTATAACCATCATGGAGGTAGGATGTATGGGACAAAGCAAAATAATTGCCATGAATAACATTACTTACACATAACTCCTGGACAAACACCTGCAACTGGCATTTTCCTTCATCTTCAGTATAATATTTCCAAGATGGGAAGATACGCACATAGGATTTAACAACATCAAATGCGATAGATGCTAAACTACGACTACCTGGTTGTGCTTCCTCCAGAGGAATAGGCGTACTAACTGGTGGAGTTGGGGTTCTCCGTGGTAGTACTGGCCCTTTGGGCACTGGAGCTTCCTTACTAACTACTCTTGTTTGGGAGCTCTGTGGTGGAGATGGTGCTGTGTCAACAGGAACTGGGTTACTATCTGCTGGGGTTGGGGTTAGATTGGGTGAAGCTGGTTCTCTATCCATCACAATAGGGGTACAATCTGCGAGAGTTTGGGTTATGTGTGGTAGGGCTAGTTCTCATGCATGTACAACCGGGGTGCTATCTCCACCAAGAGGTAGCACTGTTTTATTTGAAGACCGTGTTTTTACTCCACTAGATACTGGCATCACCTGCTCCAATTCAAATGGCTGATAAACAGGAAACATAGTTGAATGTACAGACATTGTATGAGAGACAGATGCAATGGATAGTGTGGAAAAAAGAGGGCATGAAATAGTTGACATGTATATTGTTTAACTAAAATGGATAGGATAACATGACATAATTTTACATATATGATGTCTATCTAAACTGGATAGCATAGCATAACATAATTCAAAGATATGATGAATAACTAAACATGATCGCATGACATAATTCACGTACATGTTATCTAAGTAATCAGGATTGCATGATTTAATTCACATATGTGATTTATATGCTAAATAGAGGGCATTCGATATGATGTCTGAACTAAGAACATGGTGTTGAAGATTGTGTATATGATGTCTAAACTATGCAATGCAAGACACCAAATGCATGATATGAGCAGTATATATAACCGTGCCAAGTTAGAGCATACACCTCGGTGGGGGAATATGACTGGTCATCTGTCTCTGAATCCATCTCTGAGGAGCTATCGGGACCCAACAAGAGATCTGCTTCGACAGGTAGCACTGTCTGCTCTGAAGGCCTTGTTTTCACTCCAGATTTTTCCATCTCCCACCCAAATGGCTGATTCACAGGAAGAGTAGTTTAATGTACAAACATTGTAGACAAATGGAAATGTAATGAAGAAAAGGATGGGCAAGATATCATTCAAATATATGATGCCTGGTTAAACAGGATGGCATTGCACATTTCACATATATTATGGCTGGCTAAAAGACATGCGACTGCATAATTCCCATATATTATATAGAAAATAAACATGTGGCATGACAGAACATGTCTAAACTAAGCAGATGACATGTATGATGTCAAAAGTAGGCACTGCAAGGCAACATATGCATGATATGACTAACATCATCATGCCAAGGTAGAGCAAACACCTTGGGGGGGGGGTAAATAGGAGTGGTCAGCTGCGTCTGAATCCGCCTCAGAACAGATATCTTCCTCTGGATTACAATCTGGAGAGAGGGGGAAGGTTTGCCATTGAACCCACCATGGAGCGATGTCTGCATGACATTGTATTGCTGCGCAAAACTCTTCTATTTTTCTCTACATGTTCATCATGACTGTGTACAATATCTGACATGCATACAAAAAAATATGGTGAGATTATGTAAGGATAGCTTGCAGAAATTTAGAGTGATGGTAACAACCAGTGGATGGAACCAAAAATAATGATAGTAGGCTGATGATTGCTTTAATTTAATAAAAAGACAGATGATGATTGCTTTACTATTTGTTTCCCACCCAAGATGAACAACCTAGGCATACCCTAGGTGAACGAGATATTAGACAGAGATACTATTCATTGCTGCCTCGATATGAGCCCCACAACTAATTTAGAACTCAAGTTTGAACATTAATTTGGACCTGACTTGGAGTCCAAGAGGTGAACAAGACGATAAAGTAGCAGGTAATTTTAAGCAATGCATAACATAAGCAGAAACAAAAGAGTGTGACCTCTCTTGTGGACCCGTGTACTCCTCAGGTTCATCTGCTGAGTCGGTGATGGTGATGCCGTTGCGGTGGGTGCCGGTGGCAGGGAAGGAGATCGGAGGCGGCGAAAGACGGCCAGGAGTCGTGATGTCTGGTTTGGTGGATGCTTCTGTCGATGGAGCAGCTCAGGTGAGGTGGACGACGTCGCGGGAGGAGCAGGACAAAGCACACAAAGTTCCCTTCGACACCTACCTGTAACTGAAGTAATTCTGTAAGGGCTCATTTGGCTTGCATGATTCTAAAAACGCAGGGATAGGAAAAACACCGGAATAGGATAGGAATGCACATGGTAAACAGAGCATTTGTAAACACGGGATTTCTGTCAACTTGGGTGTTTGGTTCACAGGAATTGGAAGAGCAGAGGAATGCAAAAAAACATGGCCAAAATAAAGTGAAACCATATGAAAGCGTGTAAAGTTAGAATGTTATTCTTCCACTAATGCTCTTGGTCTTGTTTTCATGCATAGGATTTTGAAAAGTAGGTCCACGTGGATGTTTTGCTCCATTCCTTTCAACAAAATGCATGAATAATTGAATAGCAGAGTGCCATAGGATAATTCCCTATTGCTATGTTTTTCCGTTGAACCAAAATAGCCCTAATGGATCGACATGAATGTATAGTAATAAGTGCTGCAACAAGTGTACAACCTCTTTGCCGTAGCCGTGTCGACCTCAACATCATTGGGTTGGTCGCTGAAGCAGTTGAGGCAGAGGTGGCTGTCGGAGGTGTGGAGGAAGATATGAGGAATCTGTAGACAGCGTCCAGGGCACTGCTCTGTTGTGATGGATCGTTCTGTCGTTGCAGCAGCTCCGGTGAGCCGTAAGACGTCAAGGCTGAAGCAGCACAAGACAGACATCGTCAATCTCAAGTGGGATTCTAATAGCATCTCCAATAGATGATGTAAAATAGATGTAAAATTTACATCACCAAAAACCACCTGACTACAACAGATGAGGTAAAAACCGTTGACTCTGAACTTAACTGTCGAAACTGAAATTTACTGTGGAATCTGAATGTTACTATCGAAACTGAACGCAATGGTAGCAGAGAGGCACTTGACATGTAGTTTAGGGAGGGTCTGTAGTTCATCTTCAACCTGCACCCCCCTGAGCCGCCAGCCACCACCGGCCGAACCGCCAGCCCCAGCGCCGCCTCGCCCCCCCGAAACTACTCCCCACCGCTGGTCCGCCGCCGCCCCGGCCAGCCCTTTAGGCCCCTGGCCCCCACCCTGAACCCTAAGATAGATAGTGGGGTACCTCTCCGGCGAGCCACCGCCCCCGCTGCGGGTGGTTCTTCCTTAACTCCGGCAAGCCCCCCCACCCCCTAAAAATCGACTGACCCAAAAGTCAATTCAGCCGACTGAAGTGTAGCTAAATCGGAGCAGAGCAGCAGCACGAGCCAGGGGGAGAGCAGCAGCAGCAGCGCGAGCGAGCAAGCGAGAGCCGGAGCAGCAGCAGCAGCGCGAGCGAGCGAGTGAGAGCCGGAGGAGCAGCAGCTGGGCGAGCGAGCGAGCGAGCGAGAGCCGGAGCAGCAGCAGCGCGAGCGAGCGAGAGCCGAAGCAGCCACACATTCGGCTGGTATGGTCGCCACCGCCGAAGGGGCCTCGCACTGGGGGAGAGCCGCCGTGGAGATGTCGTCCGCGGCGCCGGCTTGAAGGTAGCCGCTCCATGGGGGTGCCGGATGGAGCACCGTCGGTGCCGGGAGGTCGAGTTAAGGAGAAGGTGCGATGCGATGAGTGTACAACCTCTTTGGTGGCGCCGAGTAGGTCTCGGCTTCGTCCGAGGAGTCGGTGAGGATGCAACGGTTCCAGTGGAGCAGGTTAAGGCGGTGCTGTGGGGATGGAGCAGCCGCGATAGACGAGGCGATCGTCGGAGCAGCTCCTTGGAGGTGGAGAACGGGGCGGCTGAACCGGCGGGACGACGAGATGGACGACGGATCATCATCCAGGGAGGTGGACGAGGGACGTCGAGCTGTTGCGGTGGAAGACGTCGTCGGGGAAGAGGCTCCAACTGTGCAGCGGTGAGGTGGCGGACAGAGGAGGGTGGGGTTTCGCGGCTGGAGCGGAGAGGTTATGGCGGCCTGGGATTTCAAATGGTGAAAAGGAGGCGATGGGAGGGGGTGAACCATGACTTAGGGACGCGCTTGTCCAAAATGTAGGGTGTGTTACAAAAGTACCCCCACCGATTTGAACTAGTGGCCCTTTCGGCTTAGGGTTAGAAGGGGGTTTCACATGTCGGGATTTGGCAGCTGGAGGGAGTATTCGCGCGCGTTGTAATTTCGGGATAGCAAGGCGCGGGTTGTGAAGGCGCCAGTTTTGGGAGCACGATATCTGAATTTTCGGGATATAACAAGGCGCGGGTTGAATTTTAGGGACAAGCCTAACGTGTAATATTGTACTTGTACGTACCAAATCAATTCGCACTTCCCTCAACCAAAAAGAAAACGAAAAAATATAACTATTCACACCACACAAAGAGAGAGTCTTGCCCCGTTTTACTATACAAATGCTATTCGAAGCTACTCCCTCCTTCCATCTATATAGGGCCTAATGCGTTTTTCGATGCTAACTTTGACCAAATATTAGAGCAATAATATATGACATGCAACTTACACAAAGCACACCATTAAATTCGTGTGTGAAAGGAGCTTTCAATGATATAATTTTCACATTGTGCATGTCATGTACTATTAATGTTGTCAATAGTCAAAGGCGGTCTTAAAAACGCAGTACGCCCTATATAGATGGAAGGAGGGAGTATGAATCCATGTTATGTCCAATTAAATTTTTTTGTTGGCTGTATAATGCATGTAAGCTACTCATACCAACATTTTAGTGCATTCCAAATGTCTATACTACCGCTGCAATTCGAACTGAATTTGAATTCGTTTCTCTATTTCAATAAGAATCTACAATCATGATTGTTGCCAACTTCAACCATCATTCGTGTATTACCTTAATAACACACCACATGATTACTATAGAGATAGATATGAACTATGTGCACTACATGAACTCGAATTCTATTTTTTGAATACACTTGATGTTGATTCCAAATAATAGTACATTTGATGTACTAACTATATATTCATAATCTAAACCATGTTCCATACGTACACCGTGTTTATCACACAAAGTATAGTGCCCCGCCCCCTACATTATGACAAGTATTTAGACCTGGGATGCAAAAGCCACACATTAGCCAAAATTATAGTCAATGGTCTACATTATAATATCTTCTTCAAGTATCCGTGTCCACTTTGTTATAATGAATTATGATCTTTGTTCGTCTTTTACACCTTCACGATCCTCTTCTATTTGTAGCTAGCTAGCGCTAACTTTCTATCACTGCATGCACACGCCCGCCCCCCTTTCGCCCCCCTTATAGCGTCCCCTCCATCACACACATTTGTTATTTCTCTTTAGGTCGTTCACCCGCGGTGTGTGTAGGCCCCCGGCTCCTTCTTTCCGGCACACACCGGTCGATATACCTCTCTAGCCAAGTGTGCCTACCACAAACACATATATACTTCCCCTCTTCTCTCCTCACCGTCCATGCTCCCCTATGTCCAATACGGTTCCACGCAGGTGCACAATCCCGCCCCTCTTTTCATTGATCTCATACTCGCACACTCCTCCCCCTCGACATGGTAGGCCTCTCGCACCACCTCCTAGCCGCACCCCTCTCCCCCTGTCTGTCTCTCCGGACCTTATTTGCTTCTAACACATGCATGCATGTATACATACCGATCTCCGTACATATAGCCAGGTCGACTATAATTCGTTTTCCCCATGCACCAATACACTTACCTCGCTAGTTATGTCTCTCCCTTTCTCGGACACACGACGGTTGATCTTCCTATGTAGTTATGTATGCTTACCACAACCATATCGTCTCCCCTCATCATCCTTGCATACCTCCCGACCCGTCTCTCACACGCATGTGCGTAGACAGACAGACATCCCCCGCCCTCTCTTATTGATATTGCACTCGTACCCTCCGTTTGTCTAGCAGGCCTCTCCCACCATTTGTGAGACGCCACTCCACCACCAACCCTCCGACGCTCTACCTTTGTATTTCTCCCAACCTTATTCCTCTGCTACACATATCCATGGATGCCGATCTATCTCCCTCAATACATAGCTAGGTCTCTCTCCTTCCCCACACATATACTAGTCGATCGAT